>NW_024715419.1:82500-156075 GCF_018991925.1 Homarus americanus
CATCTCTTCTTCTCTTCTCTTTCTCTGTCAGGGAACTGTAAAATGGGCTGTATTTATAAGTGGCTGTGAGTGAACTTAAAGGTGATGAGAGACAGACAGACAAACACAGACAGACAGACAGACAGTGTGTGAAAGGATAGATGACAGACAGATGGAGAGAGAAGAGAGAGAGAGAGAGAGAGACTCAGTAATCTTATTTTTAAAGAAGACTCACAAATACATACACACATTTTGCCATGTTTAGCTCTAGTGTAGCCAAGTACTTTAAACAACAAACTTTTTTTTTTTTCCTTCACTTTTTTTCTGATTTGTAACCTCAATTTACATCTGCTTGTTCCTGTGTTATCCTTCCACCTAGTTAGACTCTCAGGTTAGGTTGGTTAGGTTAGGTTAGGTTAGCGTTGATCTTATGGTGAAATAACCCAGGTGCTAATCTTCAGGTGAATTGTATCAATGGTCCCTGCTGCTGTCTCTCTCTCCATTTATATCTCGCACCTCTTATCCTGTCCTTCCCCCCGCCCCTCTCCTCCCCAACCTCACAACAACATATCCCCACCTCCTCTACCCCACCCACACCCCACCCCTCCCCACCCCACCCTCCCCACCCCACCCACACCCCACCCTCCCTACCCCACCTCCCTACCACACCCCACCCCACCCCACCCCACCCCACCCCACCCCACCCCACCCCTGCACTCCCACCCCACCCCACCCCACCCCACCCTACCCCACCCCACCCATAATTCCAACCCCAATCTAACCTTCAACTCAACTCCAATCTGCCACCCCACCCCAACTCCAATCCCAATCTCCACACCCCACCCACACCCCACCCCACCCCACACCCCAACCCCACCCACACCCACCCCACCCCACCCAACCCAATCCCACCCCACCCACACCCCACCCCACCCACACCCCTTCCCCACCCCACCCCACCCCTGGCCCCACCCACACCCCACCCCACCCCACCCCACCCCACACCCCACCCCACCCCACCCTCCACCCACACCCCACCCCATCCACACCCCACTCCACCTCCCCACTCCCTACCCCAGCACTCCAATCTCACCCCAATCTCACCCGGAAATTCATACACCTTCGGTTCAAATCGGCAAAATATTGTAAGGGTCAATTATAATGGACAATAGATAAGAGTCATGGCTAAGAGGTCGTGGTAGAGGTCTGTGAGAGTTGGGAGGGGGTCAGCTTACTAATGATGATTGTTAGTTGGGGTCTTTTTGTGTTAGTTGTAGTGGTCTAGTATTTTCATGAAGAGAAACGTACTATTTGGTTGAATTGTAGTTAGTGAGTTTCTGTTGTAACTCGTAATGTTTCCGGTTTGTGTTGTTGTTCTGTATTTTATATATTTTATTTTATTTTCCATTTTCCATCGTAGTTTAATGTTTTTTTCACTTATGAGTTTATGAAGGTTTTCTTGAGATTTTTGAGTATTTAGTTGGTGAAATTTTTAATAATGTGAATTTATGTAAATAACATCTGTGATTTAATTGTTGAGTTAACTAGGAGAAGGTCTTGTTATGTTGTTGATATTGGCTCATTAGTAAACATAGATTTAAAGAAAATATGCATGATCATTAAAGAACCATTCATACTATGATCGATGAGTTCTGAGAATGAACACTGTGACTCCTGTTGTCTCGTAGGGTTGTCAAAATCCTTCGTCCGTTGTCATATTTTTCAACACAATTTTTTACAGATAGTTTTGAGTGACTGTATTATTCTTTCAGCCGTATTTAAATGAAACATGTTAGTTAGAAAGTGAAATGCGTTGATTGGTGAGAGAAATTGTGAATACGTTCATTGCGGGGATGTGAAATACGATGATTGCTTGGAGGAAGTGAAATACGATGATTGCGGAGGAATGAATATTAATTAACTGATAGAAGTCTGTCATTACATTATCGACTATCAATTTCCATACTGTTCTCATTCTATTGTCATCAGATGTCACTTGCCTCCCTCCTAAGGCATAAACTACTTAGATGTCTTCACCTCTACACCTGTCGTTGCCTCAGAACCCCCCCTTCTGAGTCAGTGTTTACGATGGTTTCTTTCATTCTTAGGGATCGTGTTTGTTAATCTTTTTAATTAGAAACAAGAAGAAAAAAATCGTTATGATAGTTTTTTTGCACTAATGTTATATTATTTTACCATATTGGTCATAGTTTATGGTTCATATGCTATATTCTGGTCTGTCATCAAGGTAGGTAATAACGAATACAACTCCAAGGCCTGAGTCTCAATGGTCTACGATGCAGTCAAGTTCTCAACATCTCGCGTCAGCACTCCTAACCACTACGTTAAGAAGCCAAACAACACGGTCAGATATCCTAAAGCACTTGCTATGAATTATTCCCACCGCTAAGTTAACTTGATATTTCCATAATTCATCCTCCTCCCAGTGCTTTGACCACGTAAACCAAAAACTCACCAAAGTGCAATTGGTCTCATCTTTTTGTTTTGTCCGCCTTTGTTTAGCTGACTCGTCTTCCATCTTTCAGTTGAACTTAATATTCATATGGTAATTTAGTCAACAGTTTTGTTTTTTTACATCTTTTACCCTATGGAGAAGACAGTGTATGTGTGTGGATCTTAAATGAACTCAATTGTATTTTCTTTTATCTTACATGAATAGCTCAGGTATATATAAAACTTTAATATATCCTATTTTATATTTTACTTATTTATTTATTCTTTTTAACTTTTCATGACAGCAACTTGGAGGATACAACTTTAATGATTAATGAGAATATCTAATAAATCGTAGGAGCTACTAAGACAGTCCTGGTGTAACGAGGTAACTGCTTGTTAGGTGGTGTAAATCACCCTGACGAGCATCACATCACCCCCATCTAGTGCTGATGGTCTCATTACCTGCCGGGGAACACTACCTGCTGGAAGACTAAATTAACTGTCATTCCTATGAAACTATGATCCAACAGCACAATTTCTCCTAATCCGTGTATGTAATCACCCCCCCAAAAGTATCTTTACGATTTTGTTTGAAAATTATACTACAATGGACGAAGATTTTGGCAACCTTCCGAGACAACAGGGGTTTCACGGTGTCTATGTTGAGATTCCTTTGACCTCCGTTAAGATACTGCTTGGATGAGTGTACAACTTATACAAATTTCTGGACACACCTAGTATCTTCTTTGTTATGGAGGTAGGCTAATGGGTTATAGGCTTTTATTGTCTTAGATTTTTGTCTTTATTAGTTTTAGTGTCTACCTTAGACAAATTAATCACCTATACCTGTATGACCCTTTAGATAGGTTGTCAGCTGTTGCCAAATGTCGAGGGAATTTTTATAACTTCGATTTTTTTTTAACTGACTGACTCTTTTCACTGAGATAACTTTTTTGGCCTTGCCTGAAATGATACAAAGATGATTAGTTGTTTACCTGACTTTATACTGTAGAAACAACTTTATTTGTTTACATTTTAGACTTGTGTGTTTTGAGAAGTTTAAACAAAGATGCTCATTAAAAAAAAACCTCACTTTCAGCGTTACAATGGCGAATTTTGGTCACTCGTGTACTGAAATTTGCACGTTTATTATTATTATTATTATTATTATTATTATTATTATTATTATTATTATTATTATTATTATTATTATTTTTATTATTGCTGTTGTTGTTGTTATTATTATTATTGCTGTTGTTGTTGTTTATTCATTTAACTGAAAAATAAATAACTAAAGAAGGTTTTGAGGAAGAAACTTGAACATAAAACTTGATGAAACTTGATTATTAACACAAGACTAAAAGATAAGGAATCTATGTTGATTAGTCCTGAACACGTGTACCACCTCTCAAGTCTCCCTGCACAGAATCTCTTCCATCACGTGTTTTTTGGGATAAAATATCTCTCATTGTTATTCCTTCACACGAGCTAAGAGGATTACACAAAATCACCCATGGATCATGTTGATCCTGTTCGGTGGAAATTGGTAATTTTATTGTAAAGTATATGGAGGTTCTTTGTTAGCTGGCTTGTCGACACCATCACTTGCCTGTATGATAAGCAGTTTATTATGCCTGGCTGGTTAGCTTTGCAAATGTAAATATCGAGCCAGACGCCTCTAACCTGGCTACAAGACGAGGTGGGTAAGGTTGTGTGTTCCTCGTCTCACCTCACTCTTCAAATGTGAGCTCTTGAAGTTTTTTTCCTTGTGTTTTTTGTTTTGAAATTTTGTTGATGTTTTAAAAATATTTTGTTCTGGGATTATGATGCGTATTGGATCTTTATTGATAATTCAGTGTTTTTTGACGATGAAGATTTTCTGTTTGTTTGTGTTTGTTGAGGTTTTTTAGTGAGGAGTTGAAGTTGGTGTTTATTTAAAGTGTCTTTTTCAGTATTATTAGTTCTTACGTAAGGATGTATTAAGAGAGGATGAAAAGAGGATTTTTGTTCTTACGGTAAAAGAGTGTTTCAGATTAAACCCCAGAACATACCCTAGAGAGTTGACTAATTTTATAGTGTGAGTGTTGCGTGCGTGCGTGTTTATTTGTGAGTAACAAAGGGTTTCTCCCAAAATAATCTTCAAGTTTAATCTCAAACATTAATCCTGTCTTGTGTTCCATTATTCTCTTCTTCTCTTTTCGTTTTGTTTCTTTCCTTCTTGTCGTCTTTTTATCTTAGTCTGGTTCTTTGCTCAACTCTCCATCATTACTCCTCTCTCTTTCATTCATCCATGCCTCTCATTCTTCTCTCAATCCTCCCTCTTTTTGTTATTGTCTTTGTTCATCCTTCAATTTTTTATTTTTCTTTCACTAATAGCTTCTCCTTCATCCTTGTTTCATTCTATCTTCTTATCTTCTTCAATTACCTCCATTATTCTTCCTTCTTTCCTCCTCCTCTTACTCAGAAAATCAAACATTAAAAATAAGAATCTGCATTTTAAATTCTATCATTATTTTCTATAACAATAAAATACACATTATTAACCTGTCATTATTTTAACATTATAACATTCTAACTTTATAACATTATCCCTTATCTCAACACGAGGCTAATATGGTACCTTCTGTACGTAACTTTAACCACTAGTTTATCTATTAATTAAACTTACCTGGAAGTTTATTTTTGTCGAATATTTTACCTGAATGTAACCTGTGTTTATTACTTTACTGTTGATGTCTCAGGTTAATGTGTTGTTAGTTTAAAGTTGTGTTGCGTAATGTGTTGTGTTGTTTGATGGTGGTGGTGTTGTATTTCAGTTTTCACCTGTAGTCTTTCCTGCCTTATCTCACCTGCAACCCAAATTGTTTGACCTTTGGATGCTAATTAGTGAGGAAAGGGCTTATTTTGTCTATATTTCTCGTTTTATCTTCTAATTTACTATAACTGAGGGAAAGAAGATATATGCAGAAGGTTCTATAACGACATATAGAATACAAAATAATTGAAATTCATATAAGGGGGAAATAAAGCTGATAGTAATATATGGAATGAGAATAATATAAAATTGTAAGGATGATAAGAGGAACAGAGAAACTATGATGATTTTTGGACAGTGTTGAATTCAAGGAGGTGTGTTTGAGGAAACACCAGGAGAGGATAATTTTGTGGTTTGACAGTGAGAAGGTGAATGATGATATGTTGGTAATGTTTGTATGTGTGGTGATGTTTAGAGAGGGGGGGTGTTTTGGTCTGTTGGAGGCCATTTGTTTGTAGGTAGAAATGGTTTGTAATATACAATATAGCAATAGTATATATAAAGAAACAATAATATTAATAATAACTAACACTCATTAACAATGGAAGACAATAAATGTATCAGATATTCTTAAGAGTTACAATTTAATAATCCATGGATCCATTTATTTTATCGAAATGATTTTACACACACTCACACTCACACACACACACACACAGACACACACGGAGACACACACACACAGTTGAGACAGACAGGATAAGTGAAATAAGCATGGAAGGTGTGTACATGTTGCAGGTGTGACCTTCTTCCACCAGCGTCGACTTCTGACCTGCTCTAAGAGATAATAATAAGACCTTTGGCTCGTGCCTTTCATGCCCGCACCTATCACCCAGCATGGCGGCGTATTTCAGGGGTTAACTTTTCTCCATGTTTTATTTTTCGTTACGTTAAATTTATTTTGTATTGTTTTTGGTTATTTTATTTGTTCCTGTCTTTTGTTGTGCTTATTTATCATATTTTTATCTGATTTTATTATTTATTTTACTAGAATAAGTTTAAAATTTATTTGTTCAATTGTATTATTTATCAGTTTTTATTTCATATTGTTCATTGATTTTTATTTTAATTTTTATTCTTTATCAACTTTATTTTATCTTTTATGTATATTTTTTTCAGCAGTGTATCATATTTTCCTTCGTTTTTGTTTTCTTCATTTTATTAAGTATCAGTTATTGTTCATTTATACAACTGATATTTATGATATTTATTATTATACTTATTATTTATCATTTATCTACCTGATTTATCCCATTGTGTGGCTTTTATTATCTTATTTACTGTTAGTTATCGTTTTCTCCTCTACCTTCCTCTCTCTACCTTTGTCTCCTCTCTCTCTTCTCTGTCTCCTCTCTCTCTTTTTCTCTCTCTACCTTTGTCTCCCTCTCTCTCCTTTGTCTCTCTCTGTTTTTTTGTTTTTTTTTCTCTCTCTCTCTCTCTCTCTCTCTCTCTCTCTCTCTCTCCTCTTCTCTCTCTACCTTTGTCTCCTCCTCTCTCTCTCTTTGTCTCTCTCTCTCTCTCTCTGTCTCTCTCTCTCTCTTCTCTACTTTGTCTCCTTCTCTCTACCTTCTCCTCTCTCTCTACCTTGTCTCCTTTGTTTATCTGTTTATTATGGTTGCAGTTGGCTGAAATTGTTAGACATTGATATAATATGCATTGAATACATTTACAGGGCTTACAGTACATAAATCAGGAGTTGTTTATTTTTTAACAATAGATGGGATGGTGCTGTTCTTATATCTATCAGTGCGGGCTCTTATGGGCTGAATTTTGTTGTAGTGGCGGACTGCGCGAGTTGGGCCGAGGGCTGCCAGTGGCAGGAGGTGGCGATGACGAGGGTGGTGCAGTGATCCACTGCAAGCCTTTCCAGTGCTTGGTGGTGCAGGTCACTGAGGATGGCATTTCAGGGTGGAGGGCGTTGAGTAGCCAGAGTATTCTGCGCCGAGCATGATTCTGCAGGTCTTTTTCTGTACCTTCTCTAGCTGACGTTGTTGGGTAGAGTTGAGAAAACGACAGGCTGGTGCATACGTTAATTTAATATGTTTATATGTTGTTTATTAGTGTTTGTTTATTTACTTTGTTTATTTGCTCTTCGTATATTGTGTGTGTGTGTGTGTGTGTGTGTGTGTGTGTGTGTGTGTGTGTGTGTGTGTGTCAGTCAGTGTAGTGTCGGTGTTCCATGAATGTTCAAGTGTCCTCACGTTGACATTTTTCTGTTTTGTCGTTCGTGTCAGCTGTGTCCCCTGAAAGTGTTGTTGACGCGTGAGTCATGTTTATAAGCCATTGTTCTTTAGCGGTTGGGAGGGTAAGGAGGGTAGAGATAGAAGGGAGAGGAGGATGAGAGGAAGGAGAAGGGTAGGAGGGAGGAGGAGGAGGAAAACACCCTCATCTCGTTCTGTTTGACAGGAGACAAACATACCTTAAATTTTCTACATTTTCTCCGTCTGACATTTTTATTATCACTAAATCCTTTTGAACGTTTTTGTGCTTTATGGACAAGTTATCGGTGTCTTTCTCGTAACTTTCTTTTTTTTTTTTTTTCATAGATGAGGTTTGTTTGGAAAATGTCTAAGTTCATTGTTTTTGTTGCTTTTATTTATGGCTTTAGTCAAGTGTTTTTTATAAGTTGTTTTGGTTAAGATTTGATAAGAAAATAAAGATGTATTTGCAAATGTTTATATATTTTATTTTGTTTATTTGTTTGTGTGTGTTTGTTTGTGTGTGTGTGTGTATGTGTGTGTGTGTGTGTGTGTGTGTGTATGTGTGTGTGTGTGTGTGTGTGTGTGTGCATTAAACAATATAAGGAGATAATTTTATACATACGGACAAGACATTTCATTCTTTTTATTGGTGAGAGGAAGTTAAGAACCTCCTCCGAGACCCCTGCTTGGTCCCTCCCTTACAGTCACCATCCATCCTCATAATGGTGACCTGGCTGTTATATCCAGTCAGGCGCTGTTCATGATCCTGCCAAGTCAGAGTAATGGTGATGAACATGGGGATGATGGTGACTGATTATGGTGACGGAGGATGATAATAGTGGTGAATGGGTTTTAATGATGAGTGATGATGATGATGATGGTCATAGATGAATATGATAATGGCGATGGTTGAATAGTGATGATGATGATGTCAGTGATGATAGTGTGTGATGGTGATTATGATGTTGGAAGACAGTGATGGATATAAATTATTGAATAGTGATGATGATGCAACGTAACATGGGAAAAAAAAAGACGATGATAAAAATAATGAAAGTAGTGGGCTGTGTTTAGAAAGGTGGGGCTGTGTTTAGTAAGGCAGGGCTGTGTTTAGAAAGGTGGGGCTGTGTTTAGAAAAGTGGGGCTGTGTTTAGTAAGGTGGGGCTGTGTTTAGTAAGGTGGGGCTGTGTTTAGAAAGGTGGGGCTATGTTTAGTAAGGTGGGGCTGTGTTTAGAAAGGTGGGGCTGTGTTTAGAAAAGGTGGGCTGTGTTTGAGGTGGGGCTGTGTTTAGAAGGTGGGGCTGTGTTTTAGAAAGGTGGGGCTGTGTTTAGAAAGGTGGGGCTGTGTTTAAAATTTGGGTACCATTAGAAGTTGAGCTTATTATAAGGTGAGCACCCATGAAAGTTGGGCACCCATTATAAGGTGAACACCCATTAGAAAGAGTTACCTCATCCATTACAGCGTGTTGGTCTACCTACCTAACACGGACTATGATTGAGAGGCCGAATTAATCACCTGTAATTTGAGGACAGGTGATCAATGATCGGCTGTAAATAAGATTAATCAGATCGCGTTGAGCCCAGCGTTTAATCAGCGTTGATCGTGTCTAGCCAATGAGACGGTGATGAACTGGCGGGTGTTGGGGATGAACGGAGTTGGCGTTCTTTAAGAGGATTTTTTAACTGTGTGTTCTTTTAGGAAAATTCTGATGGCGAGTTCCTTTAAGTTTTTATTTGTGATTATTTTTGTTTTGTATTTTGTTATTTTATTTGTAATTAATGGCATTATTTAGTGATTTTAAGGGTTTGGTGATTGATTGAGTTTACCAGGAGTTCTTTAGGTTAATTCTGATGTTTTTATTTATATATTTTTTTAATTATTAAAGGTAAGATTTATAACCTAAAGCTTCACTTTAGAGGTCTCCATGTGTGTTACTTTAATTAAGGGTTTTATGGGACGAACTTTCTCTCACGTGTGATTTTTTTGGGGGAGAAATGAGCCTTTTATAATTACTGCATCATGCTTAAGGCCGGGGGTAGAAGGATGGCTGGCCGGGGTAGGATGGCTGGCCGGGGGGTGGGAGGCTGGCCAGGGGTAGAATGGCTGGCCAGGGGGGGTGAGAAAGGATCTGGCTGGGGGGTGAGAGGCTGGGGGGGTAGAAGGAGGCTGGCCGGGGTAGAGGGTGTGTGGGGGTAGGGATGGCTGGCCAGGGGGGTGGGGGCTGGCCAGGGGTGGGGAAGGATGGCTGGCCGGGGGTAGGGGATGGCTGGCCAGGGGTGGGGATGGATGGCCGGGGGTGGGGAAGGGAGGCTGGAAAGGGTGAAGGATGGCTGGCCGGGGGTGGAAGGGAGGCTGGCCAGGGGGGTGGGGATGTGTGGCCGGGGTGGGGAAGGTTGGCTGGCCGGGGTAGAAGGATGGCTGGCCAGGGGGTAGGATGGCTGACCGGGGTGAGAAGGAGGCTGGCCAGGGGTTGAAAGGATGGCTGGCCGGGGGTAGAAGGGCTGGGGTGGGATGGCTGGCCGAGGGGTGAAGGAGGCTGGCCAGGGGTAGGGATGGCTGGCCAGGGGGTAGAAGGGAGGCTGGCCGGGGGTAGAAGGGAGGCTGGCCGGGGGTGAAAGGATGGCTGGCCAGGGGGTGAAGGATGGCTGGCCAGGGGGTGAAAGGAGGAGCTGGCCAGGGGGTAGAAGGATGGCTGGCCGGGGTAGAAGGGAGGAGCTGGCCGGGGTAGAAGGATGGCTGTGGGGAGGTGAGAAGGATGGCTGGCCGGGGGGTAGAAGGGAGGGCTGGCCGGGGGGTGGGGGATGGCTGGCCGGGGGGTGGGATGGCTGGCCGGGGGGGTAGAAGAGCTGAGGGGGTGGGATGGCTGGCCGGGGAGTAGAAGGGAGGCTGTGCGGGGTAGGGATGGCTGGCCGGGGGTGGGGAGGCTGGCCAGGGGTGGGGAGAAAGGATGGCTGGCCAGGGGTAGAAGGGGAGGCTGGCCAGGTGGGGATGGCTGGCCAGGGGTGGGATGGATGGCCGGGGTAGAAGGGATGGCTGGCCGGGGTAGAAGGATGGCTGGCCGGGGGGGTTAGAAGGGGGCTGGCCAGGGGTAGAAGGATGGCTGGCCGGGGGTGGGGAGATGGCTGGCCAGGGGGGTAGAAGGGGAGGCTGGCCAGGGGGGTAGAGATGGCTGACCGGGGGGTAGAAGGGAGCTGGTGGGGTAGAAGGATGGCTGGCCGGGGGGTAGAAGGGAGGGCTGGCCAGGGGTAGAAGGATGGCTGGCCAGGGGTAGAAGGATGGATGGCCGGGGGAGTGGGGAGGCTGGAAGGGGTGAGGATGGCTGGCCGGGGGTGAAGGGGAGGCTGGCCAGGGGTGAAGGATGGATGGCCGGGGGTGAAAGGTTGGCTGGCCGGGGTGGGATGGCTGGCCAGGGGTGAAGGGATGGCTGACCAGGGGTAGAAAGGAGGCTGGCCAGGGGTGGGGATGGATGGCCAGGGGGTAGGGATGGCTGGCCGGGGGTAGAAGGATGGATGTGGGGGGTGGAAGGATGGCTGGCCGGGGTAGAAGGATGGCTGGCCGGGGGGTGGGGAGGCTGGCCAGGGGGTAGAAGGATGGCTGTGGGGTGAGAAGGGAGCTGGCCAGGGGTAGAAGGATGGCTGGCCGGGGGGTGAAGGATGGCTGGCCGGGGGTAGAAGGGATGGCTGTGAGGGTAGAAGGGAGGCTGGAAGGGGTAGAAGGATGATGGCTGGCCGGGGGGGGTAGAGGGAGGCATGAGGGGGTAGAGGATGGATGGCCGGGGGGTGAAGGTTGGCTGGCCGGGGGTGGGGGATGGCTGGCCAGGGGGTAGAAGGATGGCTGACCGGGGGTAGAAAGGAGGGCTGGCCGGGAAGGGATGGATGGCCAGGGGGTAGAAGGATGGATGGCCAGGGGTAGAAGGATGGCTGGTATGGGGGTATAGAAGGATGGCTGGCCAGGGGGTAGAAGGATGGCTGGCCGAGGGTAGAAGGATAGCTGGCAGGGGGGTAGAAGGAAGCTGGCCAGGGGTAGGGATGGCTGGCCAGGGGTGGGAAGGGAGGCTGGCCAGGGGTAGAAGGATGGCTGGCCGGGGGTGGATGGATGGCCGGGGGGGGGTAGAAGGGAGGCTGGAAAGGGGAGTAGAAGGATGGCTGGCCGGGGGTAGAAGGGAGGCTGGCCAGGGTAGAAGGATGGATGGCCAGGGGGGTAGAAGGGTTGGCTGGCCGGGGGTAGGGAGGCTGGCCGGGGTTAGGGGTGGCTGGCCGAGGGGTGGGGATGTTGGCCGAGGGGTGAAGACTTGTGTGGGAAACAGCATCGGCACGCAACAACCTTTGAGGGTACGTTCAGGTCTTCTTACTCACGCCTCCAGGACTCTTCTGTGACGGGAATACCGACAGATAGACAGATTGGTGGACAGGAAGATGTATTCTCCTCCGACATGACTGATAAAGACAGAGAGGTTACTCATGTAGTATCGATTCTTGTGAGGGTAATGCTGAGACATTGATGAATTGTTGACAGATACAGGCATATGTACTGCTCTGGCATAGACGTAGTACTGATAAAAAGACAGATGGAGAGAGAACACACACACACACACACACACACACACACACACAGTGACGGAACTGATATGCAGAGAGGTGACAGGATTGACAAGGGTACTCACACCTGTTACACGTCATCCAAGATGTAGAGAAAATAGAAACGTCATCATGTCCTATATATTGTTTGCAAGAGACGTAGGCATTAATTTTACTCTATGTGATGATTTGAGAGACTCGTTAGTATGCTTTGATAAAGTCATATTGTCATAACTAAAATATATACCTTTAATATACAAATTTGAAATCTGATTGTGAATAATTAGATTTTAGAATACAATCAAATATAAATTAAAATCTAAGCATGGGAAAATTTAACTTCAGATTTTAAAATACAACCATTTAAAATCTGGACATTGTTTTTAGATGAGTCTTTATTATTTCTCCGCCGCTTTAATAATTAACTAAACCAGAAAGTATTATTGTGATGAAATTTATCGTTGTGTAATAATTTTTCTGACGTTTCTTCACCTTCATGAGAACAGAGTTAATTATTTTCATCAGAAAACTTAAGGTATATATATATTTAACATTACATTAATAAACAGGTAAAAGCAAGAGTAACCCTCCTCCTCCTCCTCTCCTTCGGGTAATGATGGCATCGTTGTTGAGGAATTCTGACAACAATTATCACTGCACTGTAATTAGCGATACAATAGTCATTGGTATAGCTATTTAACGTGAAGGCTTAATTATCGAGATGGGCGTTGTGTCCTTCTTCCGTAAAGATCATTACCATAAGGAAATAATAAACTCTGTTGATTGTTTCGTTCGAAGAGAGGTCTGGCAATTACCGCCTGTGTTGGTTTATGGGTCAGCAGCAAGTGGGCAGGTAACGGCGTTGATCTTGACATGTTAATCAGCTCACCTATTGTGGTCAGGAGATACCGAGAGCAACTTGTCACGGCTGACAGCGCCAGTTATTAAACCACGTCAGGTCTGCATATACCAGTCATAGTTGATATCAATATGGCGCAGTAGATCTCCAAAATGTGTTAATGTAATGCTTGGTATCAGATGATGCTGTAATTACCATATACATTATGCTGGAGGTGAGGCAGGAGGGCAGAGGTGTGCATCGTCAGGTTATGTTGGAGGTGAGGAAGTACAGAAGGTGGATGTTATCACATATTTAGAGAGGTTGGGAAAGGTCTTTGGGAATAGTTAGTGGTGGTGGTGGGGCAGTTAGATGCCAGCCTTTACCAGTGCCTGTTGTGGTACGTGTTTGTTTTGATTCGTGTGGCACTGTATGGCATCAGGGAATCTAGTAGTCAGGATGTTATTATTATTATTCTTCACCATTATATTTTTTTTGTTTTCGATGATTATGATGATGATGATGTGATGATGATGATGATGATGATGATGATGATGATGATTGATGATGATGTATTAGTTTGTTATAACTCTAGTATAAGATGGTACTTGTAATTATGCTACCAATCAATCGTAATTTTAATACAGAGCAAAACTAATCACATTTTAGCCATACAGGTATTATAAGTAATTAGACAATGACACTGAAACACCTGTGGAAGATCCAAACATGTAATAACAGATAGTGGGGAAGTGTCAATATAACAACATAGGAAGAATACATATCACATAACATCATAACACGTAGTTTACATAACACAACATAACATCATAACACGTAGCTAAAGTAATATAACATAATAACAATAACACAAACATAACATAGTATAACATCACAACATAAAATAACACGTAGTAAATGAATCATTTATATAACATAATATATATGACATAAATAACATAAAAACATAAACACAATATAATATATCATCAAACATAACATAACACGTAACTAACATAACACAAATAACAGCATAATATAAATGAATATTATTTAGGGAGCTTTTGCTAAAGTTAAACCTGATATGTTTTGTGTTGAGGGGTTGACTAAGTTAACGTACTGGAGACAGTGTTATAACTAGGGATTATAGGTGTAAGTTATATGGCTGAAGTTATAGACATAGAAGGTATGTTTAAGCGTATGAGGTAGGGTGGTATGGGTGGTTTGATAAGAGTGAAACAACGTATGGGGCAATTAAGAGGATTCTGTCTAATGAAATATGGAAGTTGGTGTGTGTGTGTGTGTGTGTGTGTGTGTGTGTGTGTGTGTGTGTGTGTGTGTGTGTGTGTGTGTGGTGGTGTGTGTGTGTGTGGGGTGTTCGTTTGGTCACACACATACACACACACATGCACATACGGACAATTTCTATTTCATTAGACACATTTGAAAAATATATAAATATAGAAATGTGCTGAATCACGTACAGGTAAAAGGCCAATCAAGCGAGTAAGGGGGGGATGCGGCGTGGGGAGATGCATGGGCGTGGGTAGCGTCTGCGGCCAGTCAGGTTTGACAGGTGAATAATTAATTCTAGAAATATTGAAGAGGAATTCTGTCCAAAGATGTTTCCATACTTCCAGTCAGTCACCAAGACGCAGTACCGAAGCAATGACGCAATTTACTGTACGACGACTTTACACTACGACGCAATACAAACGCAATATCATGACGCAACAATTGGAAGGCAACAACATGACATAAAGTATGGGAACAAAACAACAATATTTAATAGTATACAAATCCGTAAACATTGATATCATAAGATAAACGTTTGTCACCAGCGAACGTTTTATTGTTATAGCATGATCGTCTCTCATTCTGGTATCACCGGTATCACCTTCTCGTATCTCCTCGGTATCACCTTCTCGGTATCAATTCATTTACCGGAGTTTTTTTTTTTTAAAAACTCGTGTCTCTTGTTGATGAGGACGGAGGCCATCTTGAACACCTGGAGACGGGTAAGTGACTAAATGGTTCCTTTATGATTTTTATGTTTTGTTCTTTTTAGTTTTTTTGTAGTATTATTTTGTATTGTAAAAAAAAATCCTTTATTTTCAAACGTTTCACCAAAGAGGATAAACAACGGAGCTATTTTTTTTCCTCCTTTACTCCATATGTTTTTATAAGTTTTCTCTGGCGAAAGTTCGGGGGTTCTCCTGCCTGTAGTGGGTTGTTTTGAGAATGCGAGTCTCGTTTCTTAAGACACCTAGAGTCATTGATCCATCGCAAAAATATCCAAATAATAAACCGAGATTATTAAAGGTGATGGAATGGATTAATAACACAATAGTGAATTAATAGGAAAGTGTGTGTTGTGATGAGTGTTTGACAGTCACGGTATCAGTAGATGGAAGAAGACGACCAAACCGAACTCTAACAGAAGATTTCTTTCCGTGGGGGATAAAGTTTAACATTGTTCAAGGATAACGAGAGGTAATATATCCATAAATACCATAGATATTAAATGGTGGTTAGGGAATTCTGGCGTTTCAACCTCAAAATAAGGACGAGATTGCAGGTTTTCCAAGGCTGAGAGAGAGAGAGAGAGAGAGAGGTTGTTTATGTGTTAGATGTCAAGTGTTTGGTGTTGGACCTCTGTCAGTGTTCCAGAGAGGAGGTTCCAATACTCTAGACGAGGCCAAACTCTTGTGTTGTTATAGGTTCTGAGTCTTCTAAATGACCAGTTGTGAACATTCCATTGTAATGAAGATCGCCAAGCTTATTCAGATCACCTTCTTCCAATCACCTTCTTCCAATCACCTTCTTCCAATCTTGAAGTGAACAGTCCAAATTGTCTTCATGTGGACCGCTCAGGAGGTGACTATTGTGGTCAGGAGAACTAAGACGAGGGTTTTGGCTCTGTTTCTCCACCAGGATAGGTTAGGTTAGGTTAGGTTAGGTTAGGTTAGGTTAGGTTGGTTAGGTTAGGTTAGGTTAGGTTTCCGCCCTGTTATGTGTGAGAAGTAAGCAGAGGACCAGTGACCAGCCAGAGGAATGCTGTGACAGAGTGTGGTTAAGATGATGGGCGAGATGAAGTGTTAATTTACCTATGAATGAATTGTGTCTGTTGTGTTGTGTTGTGTTGTGGTGAGGTGTGTGTTGTGTTGTGATCGTTGTTGTGGTGGTGTGTTGTGTTTGGTCGTTGTTGTGGTGGTGTGTTGTGTTGTGATCGTTGTTGTGGTGGTGTGTTGTGGGTTGTGTTGTGATCGTTGTTGTGGTGGTGTGTTGTTGTGATCGTTGTTGTGGTGGTGTGTTGTGTTGTGATTGTTGTTGTGGTGGTGTGTTGTGTTGTGATCGTTGTTGTGGTGGTGTGTTGTGTTGTGATCGTTGTTGTGGTGGTGTGTTGTGTTGTGATCGTTGTTGTGGTGGTGTGTTGTGTTGTGATCGTTGTTGTGGTGTGTTGCGTTGTGATCGTTGTTGTGGTGGTGTGTTGTGTTGTGATCGCTGTTGTGGTGGTGTGTTGTGTTGTGGATCGTTGTTGTGGTGGTGTGTTGTGTTGTGATCGTTGTTGTGGTGGTGTGTTGTGGTGATCGTTGTTGTGGTGGTGTGTTGTGTTGTGACTGCTGTTGTGGTGGTGGTTGTGTTGTGATCGTTGTTGTGGTGGTGTGTTGTGTTGTGATTGTTTGTGGTGGTGTTGTGTTGGTGATCGTTGTTGTGGTGTTGGTGACTTGTGTGGTGGTGTGTTGTGTTGCTGTTGTTGTGGTGTGTGGTTGTGTTGTGTTGTGATCGTTGGTTGTGGGTGTGTTGTGTTGTGATCGTTGTTGTGGTGGTGGCTGGACTGTTGTGGTGTGTGTGCTGTGACTGCTGTTGTGGTGGTGTGTTGTGTTGTGATCTGTTGTTGTGGTGGTGTGTTATGTTGTGACTGTTGTGGTGGTGTGTTGTTGTGATCTGTTGTGGTGTGTGTTGTGTTGTGGTGGTGGTGTGTTGTGTTGTGATCGTTGTTGTGGGTGTTGTGTTGTGACTGTTGTGGTGGTGGTGTGTTGTGTTGTGGTGGTGGTGTGTTGTGTGACTGCTGTGGTGGTGTTGTATTGGTATCGTTGTTGTGGTGGTGTGTTGTTGTTAGGTCATGTTGTAGCGTTGATTGTACAGTAGTTTGGCAGCTAAAATGTGGTTGAAATAGTGAGTTTTTTCTTTCTGTAAAAGAAAAAATAATTTGGTGTGTCTTCCGCCTGAGCAGCTGTCTGAGGCAACAGAGATCCGGGGCACCAGAGATCCGGGGTGGGGTCAGAGATCCGGGGCAACAGAGATCCGGGCAACAGAGATCCGGGGCAACAGAGATCCGGGGTAACAGAGATCCGGGGCAAAAAGAGATCTGGGGAAACAGAGATCTGGGGCAACAGATCCGGGGGTAACAGAGATCCGCAACAGAGATCTGGGCAACAGAGATCTGGGGTAACAGAGACCTGGGCAAGAGAGATCTGGGGTAACAGATCCGGGGCAAATAGAGATCTGGGGCAAATAGAGACAGAACAGAGATCTGGGGCTACACAGATTCAAATAGAGATCGGGGTAATAGAGATCTGGGTACCAGAGATCTGGGTAATAGAGATCTGGGGCAACAGAGATCCATAGAGATCCAAACAGAGATCCGGGCAACAGAGATCTGGGGCAACTAGAACTGGGTTGAGAGATCCGGGGTAAAAGAGATCTGGGAAAGAGATCCAAACAGAGATCCGGGGTAACGTTGAAAACTAATGATGAACCCTCAGGTGTAACACAAGATTCCTGTGTAGGTTACTAGGTAGAATCTCTCCCGCACCTTCCAAGTCTACTATATTATTGACTCTTCCCGTCGCATACTGGTGGAAAAGACGTCAGGCTGCTAATAGTGATGTATTTAGTGGTGATGTCTTAGTGACGTCGTATTGGTAGTGTTCTTTATTGTGGTGTGTGACATCAGTACCACATGTTGATGAGTCCCTTTCTTGGGTCATTCTGAAACAGTGTGTATATATTTTAGTGATGGTAACACTAATTCATCCATAGTCTGTAGATAATATTTTTTTCACATTTTCATCTACGTAAAATTTCCTGCCCTTAAGCATAAATATGTCGACAAATTTCTCCTGGTCACAAAAACTGGGGCTGCCTCACCTCCTCTATACTCTCCTTACTCACCCATTCCCCACCCTCCCTTCCTCCTCCCTCTTCCTCATCCCCTACCTTCCCTACCTCCACCATCCCTTCCTACCACCCACTCAAAAAAGTCCCATTATTCAACTTTTTCCTCCGTGATTAATTTTGAAGGAGCTGGTGGCTGGATTACTGGTCCGCCCAGACGCTGACATTGTCCCCTCTGACCGGGGAACGACCCACACACACCACACACCCACACACACACACACCCACACACACACCCACACACCCACACACACACACCTTCTCTTTCCTGCCATCCACTTTAACTAAACATCTCATTCTCACTTAAGAATAAATTAATATATGAATTTTCTACATAAAAATACACAAAAGAAATATTATTATTATACATGAAATAGTTATGATATTTAGTTAACTCAAAGCGGTGAAAAGGTCTGAAATGGGACAGTTCCAAACCACCGACAACGCTCCTCCGCCACCGACCTGTCGCCCGAGAGAGGATCACCCCTGACCTCCCCTGGGACTGCCTGACCATCGCCGACACCACGGGGAGAAAGGCAGGAAAGGCCAAATTGAGATAGGGAGAGGGAGAAATAGGAAGTAGGGAGAGAAATGGAAGGGAGAGGATGGAAATGGAAGAGGAAGGAAGGGAGGATAAAAGATGTGAAGGAGGAGAGGAAAAGGAAAAGACAATGAAAAGGAAGAAGATGGAAAAGGAGAAGAGAGAAGGTAAGGATAGAACATGGAACTAAGGGAGGATAAACGAAAGAAAGGGAAGGAAGATGAAAATAGGGAAGGAAAGAAGGGCAGGGAGAAGAAGGAAATGGAATAAAAGAAGAAACGAAAGAGAGAATAAAAGAAAGGAAAAACAAACCAGAATAAAAGGCCAATAAGGACTTAATATCTCTATAATGGGTAACATATAATAAATAACTCTTTACCTATAATTCTAAGCCTACTTTCTCAATTTTCTCTCAATATTTTCTCAATTACTTTCCTCACATTTTCTTCAATTACTTTCTCTCAATTTCTTTTCAATTCCTTTCACAATTTCATACTTTCTCAATTACTTTCTTTCAATTTTCTCTCAATTACTTTCTCTCAATTACTTTCTCTCAATTTTCTTTCAATTACTTTCTCAATTACTTTCTCACAACTTTCTCACATTTTCTCAATTACTACAACTATAATGACTTAAGACACATAGTAACAGTAACACACCAGGAGGAGACCAGGAACACATAGTAACAGTAACACACCAGGAGGAGACCAGGAACACATAGTAACACACCAGGAGGAGACCAGGAACACATAGTAACACACCAGGAGGAGACCAGGAACACATAGTAACACACCAGGAGGAGACCAGAACACATGTAACACACCGGAGGAGACCAGGAACATAGTAAACACCAGGAGGGAATGGAACACATAGTAACACACCAGGAGGAGACCAGGAACACATAGTAACAGTCACCAGGAGGAGACCAGAACACATAGTAACACACCAGGAGGAGACCAGGAACACATAGTAACAGTAACACACCAGGAGGAGACAGGCACATAGTAACACACCAGGGAGAACAGGAACACATAGTAACAGTAACACACCAGGAGGAGACCAGGAACACATAGTAACAGTAACACACCAGGAGGAGACCAGGAACACATAGTAACACACCAGGAGGAGACCAGGAACGCATAGTAACAGTAACACACCAGGAGGAGACCAGGAAACACATAGTAACAGTACACACCAGGAGGAGACTAGGAACACATAGTACAGTAACACACCAGGAGGAGACCAGGAGCACATAGGAACACACCAGGAGGAGACCAGGAACACATAGTAACAGTAACACACCAGGAGGAGACCAGGAACACATAGTAACAGTAACACACCAGGAGGAGACCAGGGAACACACAGTAACACACCAGGAGGAGAACCAAGGAACACACAGTAACACACCAAGAGGAGACCAGGAACACAGTAACAGTACACACCAGGAGGAGACAGAACACATAGTAACACACCAGGAGGAGACCAGGAACACATAGTAATAGTAACACACCAGGAGGAGACCAGGAAACACATAGTAACAGTAACACACCAGGAGGAGACCAGGAACACATAGTAACAGTAACACACCAGGAGGAGACCAGGAAACACAGTAACACACCAGGAGGAGACCAGGAACACACAGTAACACACCAAGAGGAGACCAGGAAACATAGTAACAGTAACACACCAGGAGGAGGCCAGAACACATAGTAACACACCAGGAGGAGACCAGGAACATATAGTAATAGTAACACACCAGGAGGAGACCAGGAACACATAGTAACAGTAACACACCAGGAGGAGACCAGGAACACATAGTAACAGTAACACACCAGGAGGAGACCAGGAACACATAGTAACAGTAACACACCAGGGGAGACCAGGAACACATAGTAACAGTAACACACCAGGAGGAGACCAGGACACACAGTAACACACCAGGAGGAGACCAGAACACACAGTAACACACCAAGAGGAGAGCCAGGAACACATAGTAACAGTAACACACCAGGAGGAGACCAGGAACATAGTAACACACCAGGAGGAGCCAGGAACACATAGTAATAGTAACACCAGGAGGAGACCAGGAACACATAGTAACAGTAACACAACTGGTGAGGAGACCAGGACACATAGTAACAGTAACACACCAGGAGGAGACCAGGAACACACAGTAACACACCAAGAGGGAGACCAGGAACATATAGTAACAGTAACACACCAGGAGGAGACCAGGAACACATAGTAACACACCAGGAGGAGACCAGAACACATAGTAAAGTAACACACCAGGAGGAGACCAGGAACACATAGTAACAGTAACACACCAGGAGGAGACCAGGAACACATAGTAACAGTAACACACCAGGAGGAGACCAGAACACATAGTAACAGTAACACACCAGGAGGAGACCAGGAACACATATAACACACCAGGAGGAGACCAGGAACACATAGTAACAGTAACACACCAGAGGAGACACCAGGAACACATAGTAACAGTAACACACCAGGAGGAGACCAGGAACACACAGTAACACACCAAGGAGACCAGGAACACATAGTAACAGAGTACACACCAGGAGGAGACCAAGGAACTAACAGTAGCACACCAGGAGGAGACTAGGAACACATAGTAACAGTAACACACCAGGAGGAGACCAGGAACACGGTAACACACCAGGAGTGAGACCAGGAACACATAGTAACACACCAGGAGAAGACCAGGAACACATAGTAAACACACCAAGAGGAGGAGACCAGTAACACCTAGTGACGTGTGATCCATCGACCAAGATCATCATCACCCTCTGTGTCCTGTCGTACACTGCTGCCCCACACTACTACAGAGGAAAAATTCATCGGAGGCAGCGTCGTATATACTGTGAGTCGAATAAAATTACTATAACCCCTACCCTGTAGTTGATGTTAATGAAATGAAAATATGAAATAAATTGATAGTTTTCGTTCACCTGGTCAGTATCATCCGGCCGTTATATTAGTGTGTTAGTGAACCATGTGTTAGGGCAATAGGTCAGAGAGAGACATTAGTGTACGGTTTTTATAATGTCTTTTGCTCATGATGGTAAATGGTAGTATAGTTTTATTCACCGTGATATATCAGAGAAGCTATATCATGTTGATGTATGGGGGAGCGGGCAGGTGGGTGGAGGGAGGTGTTTTGGGTGGCAGGGTGGGTGGAGGAGGGTGTTGGGTGCAGGGTGGGGTGGAGGAGGGGTGTTTTGGGCAGGGTGGGTGGAGGAGGGGTGTTTTGGGTGGCAGGGTAGGTGGAGGAGGGTGTTTGGGTGGCAGGTGGAGGAGGGGTGTTTTGGGCAGGGGTAGGTGGAGGGGGAGGGGTGTCAGGGGTAGGTGGAGGAGGGGTGTTTTGGGCAGGGTAGGTGGAGGAGGGATGTTTTGGGTGGCAGGGTAGGTGGAGGAGGGTGTTTTGGGTGAGAGGGTGGTGGAGGAGGGTGTTTTGGGTGGCAGGGTGGTGAGGAGGGTGTTTTGGGTGGCAGGGTGGGTGGAGGAGGGGTGTTTGGGTGGCAGGGTGGGTGGAGGAGGATGTTTGGGTGGGGGTGGGTGGAGGGAGGATGTTTTGGGCAGGGTGGGTGGAGGAGGGGTGTTTTGGGTGGCAGGGTGGGTGGAGGAGGTTGGGGTGTTGGGTGGGTGGAGGGAGGGGTGTTTGGGTGGGCAGGGTGGGTGGAGGAGGGGTGTTTTGGGTGGGAGGGTGGGTGGAGGAGGGGGTTTGGGCAGGGTGGTGGAGGAGGATGTTTTGGGTGGCAGGGTAGGAGGAGGGGTGTTTTGGGTGGCAGGGTGGGTGGAGGAAGTTGTTTGGGTGGCAGGGTGGGTGGAGGAGTGTTTTGGGTGGCAGGTGGGTGGGAGGAGGTTTTTTGGGTAGGTAGGGGTGGGAGGAGGGGTGTTTGGGTGGCAGGGTGGGTGGAGGAGTGTTTTGGGTGGCAGGGTGGGTGGAGGAGAGTGTTTTGGGTGGCAGGTGGGTGGAGGAGGTTTTGGGTAGGTGGGTGGTGAGGTTTTTGGGTGGCAGGGTGGGTGGAGGAGGTTTTGGGTGGCAGGGTGGGTGGAGGAGGGTGTTTTGGGTGGCAGGTGGTGGAGGAGGTTTGGGTGCAGGGCAGGTGGAGAGGGGTGTTTTGGGTGCAGGGTGGGTGCAGGAGGAGGTTGGGCAGGGTGGGTGGAGGGAGGGGTGTTTTGGGGTGGAGGGTGGGTGGAGGGAGGGGTTTGGGTGACACACAGTGGGTGGAGGAGGGAGCGTTTTGGGTGGCAGGGGTGGTGGAGGAGGGAGGTTTGGGTGACACAGTGGGTGGAGGAGGAGTAACGTGGGGTAGTGTGAGTGACGAGGTGGCTAGTTGAGGAGAGGGAGGAGTGTCGTGGGGTAATATGTGAGGGCGAGTGTCACTTTGTTTACTTGTCTGTGTGAGGATATTTCATTACCCAGATTACCATAATTAAATGCAGTAGACGGCACTGGGGTGTGTCATCACTAACGACCTCCACACCACAATCACCCTAACCCCACCCGTAGAATAAGGATGATTCCAGCCACGCCCCAGCCCAGGGTTAAGTACTATTGTCCCATCGGAAGCAAAAGTGTCAAGTAAAACATAAACGTATCAGCAGTATCGTCAAGAGAGATGATTCAAATAGGACTCTATGTCAAGAGGTTTTAAGGGTGGTGATAGCGGGACGCTGGGTGGGTTTGGTTCCTGCTGGGTGCCATCTGTGGTCATACCGTCAACAGGGTAATACGTGAATAGGCTAATCTAGGACAAGTGTGTGTGTGTGTGTGTGTGTGTGTGTGTGTGTGCGTGTGTGTGTGTGCGTGTGCGTGTGCGTGCGTGTGTGTGTGTGTGTCAAGAGTGTGTTGACGCCCTGCTGATTTCCTATAGATTTTGGGGTTGATGACGTCACACGAGGTTAAGTGATAATACGAACTGATATCGAGTGTTATTGTATTGTTGTTATTTATGTCATTGACGGGTATGTTATGTGATTTTTGTGATGACTAAAACTAATTAATGGGGTTGATATATGACATGGAAATAAAAATTGATATATATCTTTTTCTCATTGTTTGATCTGTTTTTTTCTCGATAATCTAGTATTTTTAGCTTTCTGTATATAAATTTATGCCCTTAAAAGAGAGAGAGAGAGAGAGAGAGAGAGAGAGAGAGAGAGAGAGAGTTGAAGCTTATAAGTGATGACGTAACAATGTACTTGCTTTTTATCTAGTTACTGAGTGTGTGTGGAAATTACTGGATTTGGATTACAGAAAATCGAAACACACACACACACACACACACACACACACACACACACACACACACACACACACACACACACACACAACACACGGCTATAATATTCTGCGCTTATATTGATTTGTAAATTAAGTGAAAATGATTGGACATATGAAGATCCTTGAACCTTGGGAGAGAGTTCTGAGAGGGGGAGAATGGAAGAGAGGGAGAAGACAAAGAGGAAGGAAAAGAGGGAGAAGAGGGAGAGAAGGAAATAAAGCGAGGGAAGGAAAAGAAGAGAGGAGGAAGGGAGGAAATGGAATGAGAGGGAAGAAGGGAAATGAAGAGAAGGAAAAAGGAAGGAAAAGAAACGAGGAAGAGAAGAAGAATGAAAGATGGGAGAAGGAACAGTATAGAAAAGGAAGAGGTGAGAAGAAAGTGGGGAAGGGAAAGGTGGAGGAGGAGAGAGAGGAAGAAATGGAAAGAGATGAAGAGGAGGTAAGGAGGTAAGCGAAGAGAATCAAGAAAAGATAGGTTAGAGAAAGGAGGGAGAGAGAGAGAGAGGAGAGAGAGAGAGAGGTAAAAGAGGAGATGAAATAGCAGTGGGGAGAGAAATTAATTTAAAGGAGATGAAGGGAGGTTTTGGAGTAAGGGGAGGAATCCATAGGGGAGAGGGGAGAAGCAAAGGGAGGGTGACAAGAGGCGTCAATTCTTGGTCAATATTGTGACGTCACAGCTTCTTCCTCCCCCTCCTCCTCCTCCTTCCTTCCCGGCCTTACAAATTCCGCCGATAGTTGAATTTTAACCGCACACACACACACACACACACACACACACACACATACACACATCATTGTTTTTGACACACACACACACACACACACATTGACACAATCTGATATTCGTGTAATTAAGAGTTAGTCAAATTTTACTTATTTTTGCACACTGTTGTGTGTTGTGTACTATGTGTGTTCTAACCTTCCTTCTTCCTCCCTCCTTTCTCCATCCCTCAGCTTCCTGCCTCTCTATCATCCTCACCATTATCCATCATTCCTTCCATCCTTCCTCGTTCGGGTCCTCCTCCCAACATTCCTCTCCTTTCCCTACCCACCACACTCTGACTAACTATGCCCTCCTCCTTCCTCCCTTCTCCCTTCTATCCCACCTCCATTCACCACTCTCCTTTCCCTCCATCCTTCCTTTCTCCTCAATCTTAGAACTAAGCGAGAAGGACCTCAGTATATTAATCCAGGCTAATCTAATTCAGAGGAAAGGACTGATGCCTCTTTGATCTGATTTCATGGTAATGAGTTGCCGCTGTTGGTGTTTTTTTGGGTTGTGGCTGGTGAGTCTTTGTCGTTTATATGTTGCTAAAAGTTCCATAGTTATTGTCTCTACCAATGTGTGTGTATTTGTGTAGAGATATTATATCTCCAGAGTGCGGTGATGCGTTAGTTAAAGTTTGTATAATCGATTAACAGGAAACTTAGACACTAGAGTTTGATTCTTATACAATTTGACACTTGGGGAAAATTTGAATTTAATTATATTATAAATAATGTCTAATATATGTGGGTTTTTATTATGAGTAAATATGTTATGTTATTTTGGAATTGGAAATTTAACGAAGTTGTAAATGTATTATAGCACACACACACACACACACACACACACACACACACACACACACACACACACACACACACACACACACACACACAGCATTCTTCACACCATGAAGCTCTTGATGTTTCTTAATAATATCTTCTGCAATTCTAAGTTGAATGTCAAGAGCGACGACCGAGAATACATATTTGGAGGATATATAGATGATGACGATTCTAATGATGACGCCTAATGATGACGCACTTTAATGATGATGTACTTATTATGACGCACTTAATGATGACGCACTAATGATGACGCACTTAATGATGGCCACTTAATGATGATGTACTTATTGATGACGCACTTAATGATGATGGCTGATGACGCACTTAATGATGATGTACTTATTGATGACGTACTTATAAATATTCTGGATATGTAACTTCGTTTACTAGGACTAAACACAAACATCAAGGGACTTTATAACACTGAAACACAAACATCAAGGATTTTAGAGAGAACACCTCGTAAACACAAACATCAAGGGATTTATGTAAACACCCTCGTAAACACAAACATCAAGGATTTTAGTAAACACCTCGTAAACACAAACATCAAGGGATTTTATAAACATCTCAAACACAAACATCAAGGGATTTTATAAACATCTTCACAAAAACATCAAGGACTTTATAACACTGTAAACACAAACATCAAGGGATTTTTATGAAACACCTCTGTAAACCGTCAAACATCAGGACTTTATAAACACTCTCGTAAACATGTAAACATCGGGACTTTTATAACACTTCGTAAACATCAAATATCAAGGGATTTATAAATACCTTGAGGGTATTATACTGGCTATCGTAGTGACTATCGCTCTTGTTTATTTATTATTGATGACTAGGGTATTAACGTAGAATGCGCACTTAAACACCTTTAGTAGTTTGTGTTTAAGACACTGTTAACTTAAAGACCTTATTCGTTGAGGTAGTGCAGTAATACATTATAAACATCAACAATACGTGATGGGTGCGTTCTGAAATCTACTTTTTTTCATGATTAATTTTAGATGTTTGGGGTTGTGTCAGCACCCCTGTTAAGGATGGTTGAGGTAGGTGATATTAGCTGTCGGTGATGTTGTTGTTAGGTGATGTTAGTGTAGGTGATGTTAGTTGTAGGATGTTAGCTGTAGGTATGTAGTTGTTGTAGTGATGTTATTGTCGGTGAGTGTTGCTGTTTGTGATGTTAGCTGTTAGTGTTGCTGTAGGTGATGTTATCAGGTAAAGTCTCTCAGTGCCTTTTAGAATTCAGTAACATGTTCTGTCTCCTGGATGAGAGTGATGATGGTGTATTGGTGGTGGGTTATGGTAGTGGGGTTGATGGTGGTGGTGATGGAGATGGTTGTGGATGAATGATGATGGTGGTGGTGGGGGATGGTGATGGTGGTGGTAATGATGTGAGAGGGGAGGGGAATGATGATGAATGAGGATAGAAAGGATGACAATGACATAGATGATAGATGATGACAACAACAACAACAATAATAATAATACATAATCTTCCTTGACTCCTGCTACATAGCCTAAACAATAAAATATCAACAGTGTTTTTTTTGCAATTTGACCAGATGTGAGCGACCTTACCGTCACTCTATCATCCTGTCTCCAGTTTTGTGACGCTAATTATAACTGCAGAGATTTTACTGCTGCTCAATGCTGCCTGTCACACATGCCTGCGCGGCACCTCACTGTCTTATCAGGCTTCTACATTCAACATGAGATGTAGTAAACAGGCCTGGTGATTTTTATACCCTGGTCACGCAGTGGAGACAATGTGTGTGTGTGTGTGTGTGTGTGTGTGTGTGTGTGTGTGTGTGTGTGTGTGTGTGTGTGTGTGTGTGTGTGTGTGTGTGTGTGTGTGTGTGTCTGCATGGAGGACAGCACGTGTAGGTCATACATGAAACAGATTATATGTCATACACTTTATTAAGTATATTAAATGTAAACAAGCCCCCAAACTCATAAATACATCAACTTTATTCTCTAAGGTCATATGAACACATCTAGGTAAGGTAAGGTAGAGTCTCAGTACAGTTTTAAGGCCATTTCTGGACGTTATATCAATACTCGAACTTAAATCAACAAGTTCAGTGTTTTGTTTTTCACTTACGAGAATTTTGTTTTACCTTATGAGTCTTTTGAGAATCGGAGAACAAGAGAATTGAAGTGGTGAGGAGAACTTAACTTGCGGTTGTAGGTGTTGTGTGTACTGGGTGTAGTCTGAGAGGTGTAGGTGTTGTGTGGGTGAGAGGGGTGGGTGTGTGGGAGAAGGTGGGTGAGAGGGGTGGGTATGTGGGAGAAGGTGGGTGGGTGAGAGTGGGTGTGTTAGTGTGTGTGTGAGGGTATGTGCCAGTGTTTGTGTGGACGCGTGTATATGCACATGTGTAAATTGTACATGAATTTGTGATTGTAAATGTGTAGATAGGTGTAAATTGATTGGGTAAATATTGTAAAAAAAAATACCTAACATATTCTAACAAATTTTAACTCTTATAATAAATTGCATAAACACCTCTCTATATTTATAAAATCTGTAACATTGTCCATTATTTCTCTATAACAGTATAATATATAAAATGCTTCACCATGTAGCAAGAATTCAGAAATATCCAGGTATATATATATATATCACACCTGTGCACTATATAACGTCACTTAGTTCAACTTTCTACCTTTTTTTTCCACAATATACTTTTACTTTTATTAAAATATTCAACACTCCGCTACGCTACTTTACGTGTCAGTATTTTCCCAAGGCGTTGAAGTAATACCAGGAAATAAATATTTTTTCCTTAAAACTTAAAAAAAAAAGAGAGAATTGTTTGATCGCAGGAACAACCACCTAAATTTTCTGTATGCATTTGTCTCTCTCTCCTCTCTCTCTCTCTCTCTCTCTCTCTCTCTCTCTCGGTTCCAGTACTCGCAGGTGACCACGGAAAGTTTTAGTCTAAAATAAATAGAGATTCCTGATTGTGAGGTGGCCCGGCAGGTGACGGACACACACACACACACACACACATAAAAACACATTATCTTGTGTGATGGAGAAGGTGAACGTGTGCGGAGTACGAGAGAGAGAGAGAGAGAGAGAGAGAGAGAGAGAGAGAGAGAGAGAGACTTCAGCGGGACGTCTCTCTGAGTTTAGTGATGGAGATAATTTTTGTTCTCCTGATTGGAAAGGTAGTTTGTTATCTGTGTGTGTGTGTGTGTGTGTGTGTGTTTGTTTGTTTGTTTGTTTGTTTGTTTGTTTACTGTTACTTTGGGGTTACTTTTTTTAGGTATTTTTCTCCAGGTTTGATTGAAAAATAGAATGGGATATTTTTGTTGTTGTAATTGTAGTTGTTGTTGTAATCGTTGTTGTAATTGTTGTTGTTGTTGTAATCGTTGTTGTAATTGTTGTTGCTGTTGTAATTGTTGTTTTTCCTGTTGTTATTGAAGTTTGTCCAGGAAGAATTATTATATTTTCAAAATTTTTCCCCTAATTAGAGATGAAATACAGTGATATATTTCTAAAGTTTTCTTGCAGTAAAATGGTAAATTAGATAAGTCTTTGGGTATTCAGAGTAGAAAAAAAAAGTAATAATTTCATTTTAAATCCCTCAAAGTAGGATGACAAGTGATATACAGTTTGCTTTTATATCTCTTCATATACAGTGATAAATATTATAAAGTTTAACCTACCTGTATATATATGTTTTTTTATATGATCTTGTAATAAAAAAAAAAATACCCCCAGGAAATTCACACACTATGATTATCCTCACCCAAAACAATGACTTGACACAAACTCGCCCTAACAGCCTAAAACAACATTTGACAATAAGAAACTCGACTACGTTCCACCTGCAGTAATCATATAATATTAACACAGGTTTACTTTCACAGTTAATGAGATAAAAACCGTATAAATAACATCGTTGTCTTACAATTTTACTGATGCGAGAGATTACCTTAATGAACAGCCAGGTAAATCGAATCACTTTACCTGCAAAAAAAACTCCCTCACCTGCAAAAAAATTCTCTCAGACACACAGGTAGAAATTAAAGTAATGGAAATATCCCCTCCTCTGGGATTACCACGTAGGAATAACACGGGAAATAATAGCTTTATCTTAATTAAGCACAGCGTATATAGGGGCTCTGGGATTCTTATTAAAGAGATCGGACTGTATGTGTGTGAAGATTACGTTGAAAAAAGGGAATCTTAAATAAGCAGGGGGAGGGGGAAGGGGAAGGGAAGGGGGAAGAGGAAGAGGGAAGAAAGGGGGAGAAGGTGTGGGTGGACCTAAGAAGAGTAGTAAGGAGAAGAGACGGAGGAGGTGGTGATGAAAACAAGAAGAAAAAGAGATGGGGAGGTGGAGAGGAAGAAGGCAGGAGAGAGAGAGAGATAATACAGGTAATCATGATAAACGAAGTGGTGACGGAGGAGGAGGATGGACCCACTTCACCTGAGAGATGGATGACTCCTTTATAATGTATCGTACCTGTTAATAACTCGCTTGGGCCGTGTCTTGCCCACTAATGGCGACTCGAATACCTAGATGATGGCAGATTATTATTCATCTGTGTGTGTGTGTGTGTGTGTGTGTGTGTGTGTGTGTGATTAATCTGTGTTTGTGTTCTTGTTCGTTACCTTTTGCATTTATTCATCATCATTATTCTTCTTCCTTCTTGTTCTTATCCTTTTATCGTCATAGGTTTTAATGTTTACCTTTATTCTCTCTCTCTCTTTTCTCTCTCTCTCTCTCTCTCTCTCTCTCTCTCTCTCTCTCTCTCTCTCTCTCTCTCTCCTTCTAAACCTCTCTTTATCCTCCATTTCCATCCCATTTCTTTTTATTCTCCTCACCTTCATCCCCTCTACCTCTTATTCCTTTCATCATCCACCTCTATCCCTCTTATTCCCTTTCATCATCCACCTCTATCCCTCCATTCCTCATCCACCCCCTCGCACCCTCTGTCTCCATACACAATATATAATGAAATAACACAGATTCTTCAGTGAATATTTTTTCGTCTAAATTCTACCATAATAAAATATATACATAATACAAATGTCGAAATATACAAAGACTCAGAAATTTTAAGGGTCTATAGTCTTGAAGCCACCCCCTTTCCCCTTTAACCTTTGCTCCCTATTTTCTCCCCCTCTCCCTACCCCTATCCCCTACCCCTCTCCCCCTACCCCCAACCTCTGCTTATCCTCCCCCAAAAAATTAGTAATAAAATAAGTGAAATAAATAATAAGTAGACGATTCAGGTAATTTTGGGTTAATTATGCTAACAGGTAAAGGTGGAAGGCTCAGTGAAGGTGGAAATGTTATCGTACTCAAAGGGTTATGTCATCGTACTCAAGAGGCTGTGTCATCGTACTCAAGGGGTTAAAGAGACATCTATTAATGGTTTCAATTCGATGTTTGTGTGTAGGAAGCGACTCGGTAAATAATGTTACACTTCTCTGAGAGCGTAACTAGGTAGTGTTGCTGGAATCCGATATACAGGAAATACAGTTTTTCCCCTAAACAATTACCGATTACATTCCAGAAAATTACCGATTAACCAAAAAAAAAAAAAAAATAATCACACTATTTACTAACCTCTAATTAAAGCCTCATTTCACCAGTTAACCACCTAATTAACCACTAATGAAGTCTTTATTCGATAATTAACTAACCTCCCAAAGTTAGGTTATTTCTGCAATCTATTAAATGAGCTTTTGACGTTAAACACTGATGACGTTATAAAGACGATGACGTTAAACACTGATGACGTTATAAAGATGATGACGTTAAACACTGATGACGTTATAAAGATGATGACGTTAAACACTGATGACGTTATAAAGATGATGACGTTAAACACTGATGACGTTAAACACTGATGACGTTATAAAGATGATGACGTTAAACACTGATGACGTTATAAAGATGACGACGTTAAACACTGATGACGTTATAAAGATGACGACGTTAAACACTGATGACGTTATAAAGATGATGACGTTAAACACTGATGACGTTATAAAGATGATGACGTTAAACACTGATGACGTTATAAAGATGATGACGTTAAACACTGATGACGTTATAAAGATGATGACGTTAAACATTGATGACGTTATAAAGATGATGACGTTAAGCACTGATGACGTTAAACACTGATGACGTTATAAAGATGATGACGTTAAATACTGATGACGTTATAAAGATGATGACGTTAAACACTGATGACGTTATAAAGATGATGACGTTAAACATTGATGACGTTATAAAGATGATGACGTTAAGCACTGATGACGTTATAAAGATGATGACGTTAAACACTGATGACGTTATAAAGATGATGACGTTAAACAGTGATGACGTTATAAAGATGACGACGTTAAACACTGATGACGTTATAAAGATGATGACGTTAAACACTGATGACGTTATAAAGATAGTGACGTTAAACACTGATGACGTTATAAAGATGATGACGTTAAACACTGATGACGTTATAAAGATGATGACGTTAAACAGTGATGACGTTATAAAGATGATGACGTTAAACACTGATGACGTTATAAAGATGATGACGTAAAACACTGATGACGTTATAAAGATGATGACGTTAAACAGTGATGACGTTATAAAGAAGATGACGTTAAACACTGATGACGTTAAACACTGATGACGTTATAAAGATGATGACGTTAAACAGTGATGACGTTATAAAGAAGATGACGTTAAACATTGATGACGTTATAAAGATGATGACGTTAAACACTGATGACGTTATAAAGATGATGACGTTAAACATTGATGACGTTATAAAGATGATGACGTTAAACACTGATGACGTTATAAAGATGATGACGTTAAACACTGATGACGTTATAAAGATGATGACGTTAAACACTGATGACGTTATAAAGATGATGACGTTAAACATTGATGACGTTATAAAGATGATGACGTTAAGCACTGATGACGTTAAACACTGATGACGTTATAAAGATGATGACGTTAAATACTGATGACGTTATAAAGATGATGACGTTAAACACTGATGACGTTATAAAGATGATGACGTTAAACATTGATGACGTTATAAAGATGATGACGTTAAGCACTGATGACGTTATAAAGATGATGACGTTAAACACTGATGACGTTATAAAGATGATGACGTTAAACAGTGATGACGTTATAAAGATGACGACGTTAAACACTGATGACGTTATAAAGATGATGACGTTAAACACTGATGACGTTATAAAGATAGTGACGTTAAACACTGATGACGTTATAAAGATGATGACGTTAAACACTGATGACGTTATAAAGATGATGACGTTAAACACTGATGACGTTATAAAGATGATGACGTTAAACACTGATGACGGAAAAGATGATGACGTTAAACACTGATGACGTTATAAAGATGATGACGTTAAACACTGATGACGTTTATAGATGATGACGTTAAACACTGATGACGTTATAAAGATGATGACGTTAAACATTGATGACGTTATAAAGATTGATGCAACACGATGACGTTAAACACTGATGACGTTATAAAGATGACGTTAAACACTGATGACGTTATAGATGATGACGATAAACACTGATGACGTTATAAAGATGATGACGTTAAACACTGATGACGTTATAAAGATGATGACGTTAACAGTGATGACATAAAGATGATGACGTTAACACTGATGACGTTATAAAGATGATGACGTTAAACACTGATGACGTTATAAAGATGATGACGTTAACACTGATGACGTTATAAAGATACGTTAAAACTGATGATATAAGGAGATGACGTTAACACTGATGACGTTATAAAGATGATGACGTTAAACACTGATGACGTTATAAAGATGATGACGTAAACGTGATGACGTTATAAAGGATGACGTAACACTGATGACGTTATAAAGATGATGACGTTAAACACTGATGACGTTATAAAGATGATGACGTTAAACACTGATGACGTTATAAAGATGATGACGTTAAACAGTGATGACGTTATAAAGATGATGACGTTAAACAGTGATGACGTTATAAAGATGATGACGTTAAAGATGACGTTAAACACTGATGACGTTAAACACTGATGACGTTATAATGATGATGACGTTAAACAGTGATTGACGTTATAAAGATGATGACGTTAAACACTGATGACGTTATAAAGATGATGACGTTAAGCACTGATGACGTTATAAAGATGATGACGTTAAACACTGATGACGTTATAAAGATGATGACGTTAAACACTGATGACGTTATAAAGAGATGACGTTAAACACTGATGACGTTATAAAGATGATGACGTTAAACAGTGATGACGTTATAAAGATGATGACGTTAAACACTGATGACGTTATAAAGATGATGACGTTAAACACTGATGACGTTATAAAGATGATGACGTTAAACACTGATGACGTTATAAAGATGATGACGTTAAACGGTGATGACGTTATAAAGATGATGACGTTAAACAGTGATGACGTTATAAAGATGATGACGTTAAACAGTGATGACGTTAAACACTGATGACGTTAAACACTGATGACGTTATAATGATGATGACGTTAAACAGTGATGACGTTATAAAGATGATGACGTTAAACGATGACGTTATAAAGATGATGACGTTAAACACTGATGACGTTATAAAGATGATGACGTTAAACACTGATGACGTTATAAAGATGATGACGTTAAACACTGATGACGATAAAGATGATGACGTTAAACAGTGATGACGTTATAAAGATGATGACGTTAAACAGTGATGACGTTAAACACTGATGACGTTATAAAGATGATGACTTTAAACAGTGATGACGTTATAAAGATGATGGACGTAAACAGTGATGACGTTTAAAAATCGTATAAAGTGTTTCGTTATGTGAAGGTATGAGCCTGGATGGTAGTGAAATTGACTCTTGTTACGTTTAGTTGTTGATTGATTAGAATTGTGGTTATGTAGTGATTGGAAGCTACTGGTGATTAGAAGCTCAGGTATGAAAACTACGGTGATTGGAAGCGCAGGTGATTAGGTTCCGGTGATGAAGTTCCAGGTGATTGGAAGCTAAGGTGATTGGAAGCTACTGGTGATTGAAAACTACGGGTGATTGGAAGCTACAGGTGATTAGAAGTTCAGGTGACTGGCAGCTACAGGTGATTGGAATACAGGTGATTGGCAGCTACAGATGATTCGAAGCGACAGGTGATTGCAGCTATAGATGATTGGAAGCTACAGGTGATTAGAAGTTGCAGGTGATTAGAAGTTGCAGGTGATTGGAAGCTACAGGTGATTGGAAGCTACAGGTGATTGAAGCTACAGGTGATTGGAAGCTACAGGTGATTGGCAGCTATAGGTGATTGGAAGCTACAGATGATTGGAAGGACAAGTGATTGGAAGCTACAGGTGATTGAAGCTACAGGTGATTGGAAGCTACGGGTGATTGGCAGCTACAGGTGATTGAAAGCTACAGGTGATTGGTTGGTGATTGGGAGCTACAGGTGATTGGAAGCTACAGGTGATTGGCAGCTACAGGTGATGAAGCGACAGGTGATTATGTTGTAGTGATTGGAAGCTACAGGTGATTAGGTTGCAGGTGATTAGAAGTTGCAGTGGGAGTGATTGGAGCTACCAGGATTGGAAGCTACATGAGATTGCAGGTATTGGCAGCTATAGGTGATTGGAAGCTACAGATGATTGCGACAGGTGATTGGAAGCTACAGGTGATTAGCAGCTATAGGTGATTGGAAGCTACAGGTGATTAGAAGTTGCAGGTGATTGGAAGCTACAGGTGATTGGAAGCTACAGGTGATTGGCAGCTACAGGTGATTGGAAGCTACAGGTGATTGGCAGCTACAGGTGATTGGAAGCGACAGATTGGGAGCCATAGGTGATTGAAGCTACATGATTAGAAGTTGCAGGTGATTGGAAGCTACAGGTGATTGAAGCTACGAGGTGATTGGCAGCTACAGGTGATTGAAGCTACAGGTGATTGGCAGGATTGGAAGCGAAGGTGATTGGCAGCCATAGGTGATTGGAGCTACAGGTGATTAGAAGTTGCAGGTGATTGGTTGCAGGTGATAGCTACAGGTGATTGGAAGCTACATGTGATTGGAAGCTGCAGGTGATTGGCAGCTAGGTGATTGGCTACAGATGATTGGAAGCGACAGGTGATGGAAGAACAGGTGATTGCAGCTATAGGAATGAAAGCTACAGGTGATTAGAAGTTCCAGGTGATTGGAAGCCGGTGATTGGAAGCTACAGGTGATTGGAAGTGACAGGTGATTGGCAGCTGAGGATTGGAAGCGACAGGTGATTGGAGCTACAGGTGATTGACAGCTATAGGTGATTGGCAGCTATAGGTGATTGAAGCGACAGGTGATTGGCACAGGTGATTGGAAGCCAGGTGATTGGCAGCTACAGGTGATTGGAAGTACAGGTGATTGGCAGCTATAGGTGAGTTGGAAGCTACAGGTGATTGTAGCTGCAGGTGATTGAAGCTGCAGGTGATTGAGCTATAGGTGATTGGAAGCTACTGATGATTGAAGCTACAGGTGATTGGAAGGTGATAGATTGGAAGCTACAGGTGATTGGAAGCTACAGGTGATTAGGCAGCTACAGGATTGGCAGCTACAGGTGATTGGCACGCAGGTGATTGGAAGCTATAGGTGATTGGAAGCTACAGGTGATTGGCAGCTATAGGTGATTGGAGCGACAGGTGATTGGAAGCTACAGGTGATTAGGCTATAGGTGATTGGAAGTTACAGGTGATTGGAAGCTGTAGGATTGGTGCTGGGTGATTGGCTACAGGTGATTGGAAGCTACAGGTGATTGGCAGCTACAGGTGATTGAAAGCTACAGGTGATTGGAAGCTATAGGTGATTGGAAGCTACAGGTGATTGGCAGCACACACACCACACACACACACACACACACACACACACACACACACACACACCATCCTTCCCTTCCTACATTTCTTATTCATCCTGGAGTGACTAGGCCGTGAATAATCCTTTCTGGACTCGTGTGAAAAAAACAAAGGATTCCTTTACACGCATCCTACAGAAGGGAGAGACCACCACCACCAATGCAGGACCCAATTTACTTCAACCTTCCTCCCACGGCCTCTTCCACAACTCCTACACGATACACTGAGGAACTGACCATATCGAAGGGGTGTACAATTTGTTCTTTCGTCATGAACACGTATTACCTGTTCAATTATTCACAGGTGTAATTGTCATAATTGAAGCCTTAATGTTGTGTGATGTTGATGATTTTAGAGAACTTACCTGAGTATGTTGATGTGATTTAGAGAACTTACCTGAGTATGTTGATGTGATTAGAGAACTTACCTGAGTATGTTGGATGTGATTTAGAGAACTTACTTGAGTATGTTGATGTGATTTAGAGAACTTACCTTGAGTATATGTTGATGTGATTTAGAGAACTTATTTCTGAGTATGTTGATGTGATTTAGAGAACTTACCTGGAGTATGTTGATGTGATTAGAGAACTTACCTGAGTATGTTGATGAGGAGAACTTAATTGAGTATGTTGATGTGATTTAGAGAACTATTCGAGTATACTGCTATGATTTAACTTACCTGAGGTGTTAGACGCTTACCTGTGTGTGAGATTCGTGGGTCCCAGGAGATACTGTCAGAATCTCAGAGGTCAAGAGAGGTTCCCAGAATGCAGGTGAAAATCAAGCTGGTGTAGACTCCAAGTTTACGATCCCCTGATAGTTACACGGGGTCAGCCAGGGGTCACGCCTCATCCACCGTTTTCTTTGAGTTATGGCGGATGGCGGAAAGTGATCAACTAACATGTTTTGTGTGTGTGGGGAGGGGAGGGAGGGGGGGTGTGTGGAGGGGTGTGGGAGGGAGGGGTGAGGGGGAGGCAGGTGTGTGTGTGTGGGAGGGAGAGGTGGGGAGGGCGCGTGTGTGGTAGAGGGGCACGCGTGTATGTGTGAATCAGAATATTTGTTAAAACTGTCTAACCCAAGTCTGATATTTTCGTTTTATAGATAAACAAAAAATTATAGTATATAAATTTATCAACATCAACAACACTTTCCAATTATCCTGAGTTCGTCAAAAGAAGATATACAGTCAGCAGTGTGTTCTTGTTGCTGACACCCCACTGCATAGCCAGAACCCTCTGTCAGGACCCCCACCACCCCTGTCAAGACCCCGACCCCGTCAAGACCCCCCGTCAGGAGCCTCAGAAGGTAGTAAAGATTCTCAAACCTACGTTTTTTTTATTTGTAATTTCAACATAAAATCGACAATATTACCTGGTCATAATTTTTTCATTTGCCTAGACCGGCGTAGGTAGATGTCTTACCTCTAAACTTGAATTAATACTTAATTATACGAAATTTTTATACATATGATAAGGCCATCTGTGTGTGTGTGTGTGTGTGTGTGTGTGTGTGTGTGTGTGCATACTTTATGTGTTTGTGTGGTATGTCTGTGTGTTTGTGTAAATCTTAGCCAGGCGACTCAAACCAAGTCCGGTTCACGGGAGAGATAATGGAAAATAAGAAGAGGGTTTCATCCTGTGTTTTCCGGACTAATTGGTTGATGGTGGCGGTGATATATGACACCCACACCAGAGAGGATCACGCCTAGCTCCTCCTGCCGGCGAGGAGTCTTCAAGCGACCTCTGCCCTCTGATTCAACGTAGTCCTCAGCCTTCTTACCTGAGAGGTTAGGTTAGGTACTGTCGCTAGTGATGACAAAGGGAGTGTTGATGGTCGTCCTCCTCTTCTTCCTCCTTTCATGGATGACCTCCTCCTACTGTCCCTCCCTCAAAAGGCTTCTTGCCCTCCTCCTCCTCCTCCTCCTTGACTAGACCCCAAGCCCCTTCATTAAACACGGCATTAAGAGAAGGTGGAAGGCTAGAGGTGACAGTCACATAGGTACACATCACGGGGCAGGTGTTCTGTTAACTCCAACAAAATATCGACGTCTCACACCCTCCTCTCTCCCTCCCTCCTTCCCTGTGTCAATTGCCATCATTACCTGCCGAAACCCTCCTTTGGCCAACACTGAAAGCCTGAGTTATTAGTTGAAAAAACTGGTCCAGAACTTTGCTTGAAATGTGCTGGATTAGTTGACGGATGTTCAATTTGTATATGATTTATATATATTTAGAGCAGAGTATAGAGTCAGTACTGAGATATATATAGTATTATTATAATATTTTATTATCGAATATATATGCGTACGTTACGAAAAGATAATATATTCTTATATATTTCTCGAACACAGAACTTAATTGTAGGCATGCTATATTATTATATATTATATTATTATATATTATATATATTTTATTATTATTTTATTATATTATTATTATTAAAACAAAAAATAGGTAAAATTAGCCCTCAAAATCCATTCCCACTCCAAAAAAATCCCGAGAAATTATATATATTTTTGCAACATTCATAATCTGCAACTATAGACCCTCATCAACGGGTAAATTATACAGTCACCTGAAGTGCGTCATGAGGGGAGGTTTAAATTTGATAGCGTCGCTACCTGATGACGTCGTGTTTAAAGACCGCTATCTATAATGGGCAACACCTGGTTTATTATATTCCCAGGTATAAATCTACACCTGAGGAAGAGTTGTCTTTATTTGGTTGTTATTTCATTGAAGATTATTTTTGGTTATTTTGTTTATAGAGGGTTTTGTTATTTTTATATGTGGGTTGTTTAGGTGATATTGTTTTTTTTGTCTCTCTCCTTCTAATTCTGCTTTTCTTTACTCTTTTCCTCTGTCCACCTCCCCCCCACCTCTTCCTCCTGACCTCCTCCTCCTCTCCCTCCTTCTCCTCTTTTCCCTCACCCCCTCATTTACCTCTCCTCTTCCCACCCTCTTGCTTCCTATCCACCTCATCCCCTACCCACCTCCTCCCACACACCCTTCCTCTACCCACCTCTCTCTTCCCCCACCCACCTCCTCCTCCACCCCCCCTATTTCCCCACCCCCTCCCCACCCTCCCCACCCCAAACCCCTCCCACCCCACCCCAAGCCCCACCCCCTCCCCACCCCCACCCACCCTCCCCACACCCCCCCACCCCTGACCCCACCCTCCCACCTCCCCACCACCCAAACCTCCCACCTCCCCACCTCACCCCCACCTCCCCACCTCACCCCACCTCACCCCAAACCTCCCACTCCCTCCCTCCCACCCCTCCCCCCACCTCAATTCCCCCCACCTCCCACCTCTCCTCCCCCAGCCAGACAAACCAGGACCATCACACCCTTAATTATCTAATCAGACAATCCCGAGACACTCTTAAAAGTCCATTGATTAACAGGATTGCTTGGTAAAGGTCAAATGGTACAACGAGCCATTTACTCTGACGGGTTTGACATTCTGAACGCGACGTTGGAGTGCGTTTTTTTCTTTTCTTTTGTTATCTACTTTGTGAACGCGACCTGGTTTTTTTTTTTTTTTCGCTTAGTTTTCCAAAGTAGTGTTTCTGGACGATGGCAAATGCTAATATATGCAGATTTTTTTTCTTCTTGTTTTTTTTCTGTCTTCTGTTCTTGTTCTTCTGGTTCCTCTTGTTCTTTGCTATTCTTGTTTTCTGCCTTGTTCCTCTTGTTCTTTTTCCTTCTTGTTCTGTTCCTTGTTCTGTTCCTCTGTTCTTGTTCCTTGTTCTCTTTCATCTTGTTATCTTGTTCTGTGTTCCTTGTTCTGTTCTCTTTGTTCTTGTTCTTGGCGTTACTCAGTAAGTACTCTTAGGCATTATAATTATACTCAAGATAGGCAGAGTGCATTTTAAAATAGAGTACACTTGAGTGAAAGGAGCACGAGATTAAGGGGTTTATTACAGGTAGGCAGAGTACATTCTAGACAGAGTACAATTTGAAACAGAAGCGTGTGTTGAAGAGTACAAAATAGAGTACATAGAGAGGTAGGATTGCACAGTGGTCGAGTAAATTGAGTCTGTGGAGGAGGGGAGGAGGGAGGAAGACGCGGAGGAGGAGGAAGTCAGGAGGAGGAAGGATGGGAGGAGGAGGAAGATGAAGAGGAATGGAGGAAGACGTTTGGAGGAGGAGGAGGAAGACGTGTGAGAAGAAGGCATGGAGGCAGAGGTGGAGAAGGGGAGGAGGAGTGGAGGAGGTGATGGTGGGGGACTGAGGGCTTAGGACGCTTTGTGAGAGGAGGGAGGGAGGAGTAGTGGAGGAGGGAGAGGATGGAGGGAGGAGGAGGAGGTTTGTTATGTGGGAAGGGTAGGAGGGAGGAGGAAGATGTGCAAGTGAACAATTAGTTAGAGTTAATTTTGTCGCTGCTATCTCCCCCTGGTGTGGTGGGACCAGCCAGCCTCCTCCTCACCTCCATTTCTTCCATTTGACCTCTTCCTCCCTCCTCCTCCTCCTCCCTTTCTTGTCTGCCTACCCTCTATCCCCCTTCTAATCTTCCTCTTCTCGTTATCTCATGTTTTCACTTTCTCTCCATCTTTCTCCTTTCCGACTCTCTACCCACCTCCTCTTCCTCCCACTTCCACTTCAGTCCCTTGAGAGGTTAAATCATCATACTAGTTTAATTCATCGTACTCAAGCAGTTTAAACTAGTACTCAAAGGTTAAACCATAGTGCTCAAGGTTAAATCATCATACCAGGGTTAATTCATCGTACTCAGGGTTTAACGTACTCAGGGGTTTAATCACCCAGGTTTAATCGTACTCAAGGGGATTAACTATATGGCAACAAAAGAACGTTAGGGAGGAATGTTATCATGAACTCTACGGCCTTTACTATAGCTATTTCATTCACGTCTCTTATCATTCATCTTGTTTTCATTCATTCTTTGACTTCCTTTCCTCTCCTTTCATTCACATTATTACACTTTCCTTCACTACTTTCCTTATTTCTTTTTCATCTGTATTTTTTATGTATTTAATTTATTTTCACTATGTTTATCATCAGTTTTTTTTAATTATTCTTCACCATCTGTAAAAAATAAATAATAATTATAATTTTTTTTTTTGTATTATCTAAATAATTTTCATCGGTTCGTCGCTATTTACAAGGTGTATTAGTATTGGTCAAAAGGCCGCCCTGTTGAACTCTGTATGAATATGTTTGTTATACACTGTAGTAACGTTGTACTTATTAGGATGAATGTTATTTTTTATGAACATCGACAGTGACTCATTCCTCCTCCTCCCTCCTCCCTCCCCACTGCAGATCACACCTCACCCCCTCCTCCTCACCACCATTGCATTGACTCACCACTCACTCACTTCCTCCTTCCTCTTTCCTTGCACCAACTGCAATGACTCACCACCACCTCCACGCCTGCCTCACCACCTCCCACCACCTCCCCACCACCTCACACCCTCCTCACCCCCTCACCACCTCCCCTCACCACACCCTCACTCTCACACCTCTCACCTCCCCCCTCCACCACCTCCCTCACCACTCCTCACCTCCCTCACCTCCTCCCCACCCCTCACCACACCACCCTCACTCTCCTCACCACCTCCCCCCTCCTCACCACCTCCCTCCTCCTCACTCCCCTCCCCCACCTCTCCCCTCACCCCCTCACCACCCCTCCCCCCCACCTCTCTCCCACCTCCCCTCACCACTCCTCCCCACCACCCCTCACCCTCCCCACCCTCCCTCACTCCCTCACCCTCACCACTCCCTCACCCTCCTCACCACCCCTCCACCTCCCTCACACCACCACCTCACTTCCTCACCCCTCACCACTCCTCCCTCACCTCCCCCCCTCACCACCCCCTCTCACCACTCCTCACCCTCCACCACCTTCCCACCCCACCCTCTCACCACCTCACTCACCACCCCCCCCCCCACCCCCCACCACTCTCCTCACCACTCCCTCCACCCTCCCTCCTCACCACTCCCTCCTCACCCTCCCTCACCCTCCTCCCACCCTCCCTCCCCTCCCCACCCTCCCTCACTCACCTCCCTCCCTCACCCCTCCTCACCACTCCCTCCTCACCACCTCCCTCCTCCACCTCCTCACCACCCTCCCTCCTCACCACTCCCTCACCCTCTCCCTCCTCCCACCCTCCCTCACCTCACCCTCCCTCACCACCTCCCTCCTCCCCCTCCCTCCCTCCCTACCTCCCTCCTCCCCTCCCCCTCCCTCCCACTCTCCACCTCCTCCTCCCTCCCTCACTCACCACTCCCTCCCTCCCCTCTCACCCTCCTCCCCTCACTCCTCCCCCTCCCTCCCTCCCTCACCACTCCCTCACTCACCACTCCCTCACCACTCCCTCCCTCACCACTCCCTCACTCCCTCCCTCACCACTGCAGGGGCCAGGAGGAAGTCTTTCGTTTACTTCGTCTCTGTGTTATCAGTGGCCCTTGACACCTTCCTTCTCGTCTCTCTTTGGTGTTTAATCCTTCTCCTCTCTGTTCTCTCTCTCCTCTTCCTCTTTTTCGTGTGTTCCTCTTACTCCCTTCTCTACCTCTCCCTCCTCCTTGTCCTCCTGCTCCACGTGTTCAACTTCATCTCCTGCTTCTTCTTGTCCTCCTCCGCCTGTTCTCCTCGTCGTTTTCCCTTCCTCGTGTTTTCCGTCCTCCTCCTCTTGTTCTAATATTCCTTATGTTTTCCTGCCATCTCTTCCTCTCCTTCCTCTCTACCTCCATCTTTCTCCTTTTCTCTTCCTCTTTTTTCTCCTCCTCCTTTCTCCACCACCACCATCATTCCACCCTACTCCTCTTCCTCCATCTTCTCCTCCTCCTCTTCTCTCCCACCCTCCTTATCTTCCTCCTCTCCTCTCCTTCATCTCTTCTTCCTCCTCCATCATCCCACCCTACCCTCCCCCCCTCTACACTTGCATATGGGTTAATCAGCACATGGCGGTGGTAATCCCTCATTCTTATAATAATGAAATCTAAATGAAGGTCGTCCACACTCAGGTCCAGCTGCAGTCCATCAGCCTGAGAGTGAGTGTGAGTGAGAGAGCAGGACGCGAGAGAGTATCCTACAGGACTGCTCAGGCGCCCTCCTCCCTGTCTGGGTCACGAAGAGAGTCCTAGGGGTCATGACCTCCCTCTCTGCCTCTCACTCGGTTCTCCTCCGGTTTCTTAGTCTCGTCTGGGTATCTCTCAGTGGTTTCTATCTCTTCACGTCTCACTCTTTTGATATCTGATGGTCTGGTCTCTGCGGGGTTTCTAGTATGGTGATGTCTGATGGTCTGTTCTCTCTCAGGTAACCAAGTATCTGTTCTCTCCCAGGTAACCAAGTACCTGTTCTCTCCCAGGTAACCAAGTATCTGTTCTCTCCCAGGTAACCAAGTATCTGTTCTCTCCCAGGTAACCAAGTACCTGTTCTCTCCCAGGTAACCAAGTATCTGTTCTCTCCCAGGTAACCAAGCATCTGTTTTCCCCAGGTAACCAAGTATCTGTTCTCTCCCAGGTAACCAAGTATCTGTTCTCTCCCAGGTAACCAAGTACCTGTTCTCCCAGGTAACCAAGTATCTGTTCTCTCCTGCAACCAAGTATCTGTTTCTCCCCAGGTAACAAGTATGTTCTCCAGGTAACCAAGCTGTTCTCTCCCAGGTAACCAAGTATCTGTTCTCTCCCAGGTAACCAAGTATCTGTTCTCTCCCAGGAATCAAGTACCTGTTCTCCCCAGGTAACCAAGTATCTGTTCTCTTCCCAGGTAACCAAGCATCTGTTCTCTCCCAGGTAACCAAGCATCTGTCCTTCCCAGGTAACCAAGCATCTGTTCTCTCCCAGGTAACCAGCACCTGTTCTCTCCCAGGTAACCAAGCACCTGTTCCTCTCAGGCAACCAAGTATCTGTTCTCTCTCTCAGGTAACCAAGTATCTGTTCTCTCTCAGGTAACCAAGCATCTGTTCTCTCCCAGGTAACCAAGTATCTGTTCTCTCCCAGGTAACCAAGTATCTGTTCTCTCTCCAGGAACCAAGTACCTGTTCTCTCCCAGGTAACCAAGTACCTGTTCTCTCCCAGGTAACCAAGTATCTGTTCTCTCTCAGGTAACCAAGTATCTGTTCTCTCTCAGGTAACCAAGTATCTGTTCTCTCCCAGGTAGCCAAGTATCTGTTTCTCTCCAGGTAACCAAGTATCTGTTCTCTCAGGTAACCAAGTATCTGTTCTCCTCCCCAGGTAGCGTATCTGTTCTCTCCCAGGTAACCAAGACTGTTCTCTCTCAGGTAACCAAGTACCTGTTCTCTCCAAACCAAGTACCTGTTCTCTCCCCAGGTAACCAAGTATCTGTTCTCTCTCAGGTAACGCACCTGTTCTCTCCCAGGTAACCAAGTATCTGTTCTCTCCCAGGTAACCAAGTACCTGTTCTCTCCCAGGTAACCAAGTATCTGTTCTCTCCCAGGTAACCAAGTATCTGTTCTCTCTCAGGTAACCAAGTATCTGTTCTTGGCTGCTTCACCTGTCCACCTACCTATCTTAATTACCTTCATACTTCACTACTTTATCTACCTGATTAAGTGCATATACTACCTGTTAATTAAATCCTTGATACCTGTCTAATGGCTTGATTGTCTCTGTGTCTGTCTGTAATAATAATAATAATAAAAATACAAATTAACGGTTTATTGAAGAGCTTAAGAAAATATACAGTTAATTGTGAATGGTTACGAATACAAATACAAATAACAAAAGTGATATAAATATATAATAGATGGGAAAGCCAAATTTCAACATAGTGACAGTGCGTAGTATTTACTGGGAGTGAATACACTGTTTATTACAAGTTATTGATAATTTTACAATGGTTGGGACTGGCTGTTCTTAGTGATCAGTTCAGTAATGCATGGATGCGGTTGTGGTGTCTGAATGTTCTGGCTAGGGATCTGGTGGTAGTAGGAGCGGGTTTCGAGGATTTCTTCCCAAATTTGCAGATGAGGTCGGTGATGGTAGAGTCGTATTGTGTTGATACTTTGGATATGTGAATAGAGAGAATAATCTTGCATGCCTCTTTGCACTTTTTCTAGGTGTTTACAAGGGAGGAAGACCAGGTGGGGGAGGCATAGGTGAGCTTGAAGTATGAATGTTGTAAACACTGGAGGAGCCTGTGCAGGAACTCCGAGGGACTTGAGTCAGGAGGAGGTGGAGACGGAAACTGGAGGATTTGACAACCTCACTGTCTGTCTGTCTGTCTGTCTGTCTGTCTGTCTGTCTGTCTGTCTGTCTGTCAACTTACCTCGTACTCACATATTGGTAAGATCGTCTGAATTGAATTTTGTGAAGGTAGTCAGTCATAATGTTGTGTTTACATATTATTGGGTTGGTTGTGAGTTGGGTTGTTGGTTGGGTTGGGTTGGGTTGGGTTAGGTTAGATGACCAGTTTATTTATATAATGGCTTAGCTTAGATGACCAGTTGATTTATATAATGGCTTAGCTTAGATGACCAGTTTATTTATATAATGGCTTAATGGCGTTCACGATGTAGTACATGCGTAGAAAAAAAAATCCACATATTTAGGTTCAATTAATCTTTTTGTTTGTTTCCTGCTGTTTATTTATTTACTATTTTGTATCGTAAACAAGGGTAGAGATTCCACGTATTTAATTCTATTGTTGTATTGTTTTAAACTCTTATTACATGGTACTAATTCTCAAGTATTTGTTCACTTGCGCAAAACAGTGATACAATTTCAATTTCAATTTCAATTGTTTATTCCTTGATAGAGGAAGCGATCTAGTGCTGTCACTAGGTACCCCTTGCACAATGACAATTGCAGCATCTGGCAAGTGTGAAAAGTATATACAGTATAAATATTATAAAGGGCTACTAAGTTTCAAGGAAGGAAGGATGTTCTTTAAACACAATTAATATTATTTACAAAATCTGGCCAGTATTGGGAGGATCATCGTGTCTCCGTCAGGGTCGGAGTGGTGGTCCAGCAGGCGTCGAAGACATCTTAGGAGTAGTGGATAAGGGTGCGGCTGTCGGGTCTTCTGCATAACGCACAGAGCGTTGCTCAGGGATGTGGGGATACCAATCTCCCAAGCAAGTGACAATGTTTTTTTTGTATTCAATATTAGATTTTTGCCTTATAGACTATCTCCCTTAACAGACTATCTCCCTAAAGACTATCTCCTAATAGACTATCTCCTTAATAGACTATCTCCCATAGACTATCTCCCTTAACAGACTATCTCCCACAGCATCTCCCTAATAGACTATCTCCCACAGACTATCTCCTTATAGACTATCTCCCTATAGACTATCTCAGACTATCTCCTTAATAGACTATCTCCTTTAATAGACTGTCTCCCTATAGACTATCTCCCTTAACAGCTGCCCTTTAATAGACTATCTCCTTAATAGACTATCTCCTTAAAGACTATCTCCTTAACAGACTATCTCCTTAATAGACTATCTCCTTAACAGACTATCTCCCTTAATAGACTATCTCCCTAACAGACTATCTCCTTAATAGACTATCTCCCTAACAGACTATCTCCCTACAGACTATCTCCTTAACAGACTGTCTCCAATCTCCAACAGACTATCTCCCTAAAGACCATCCCCACAGACTATCTCCCCAACAGACTATCCCCACAGACCATCTCCCTAACAGACTATCTCCCATAGACCATTCCCCAACAGACTATCCCCATAGACTATCTCCCCAACATCCCCATAGACTATCTCCCAACAGACTATCTCCCTAATAGACTATCTCCTTACAGACTATCTCCCTTAACAGACTATCTCCTTAATAGACTATCTCCCTAAGACTATCTCCCTTAATAGACTATCTCACAGACTATCTCTCTCCTAATAGACTATCTTTAATAGACTATCTCCTTAACAGACTATCTCCCTTAATAGACTATCTCCCTAACAGACTATCTCCCTATAGACTATCTCCTTAACAGACTATCTCCTTTAATAGACTATCTCCTTAACAGACTATCTCCTTAACAGACTGTCTCCTTTAATAGACTATCTCCCTTAACAGACTGTCTCCTTTAATAGCCTATCTCCCTACAGACCATCACCTTAATAGACTACTCCTTTAATAGACTATTCCTTAATAGACTATCTCCCTAACAGACTATCTCCCCTAACAGACTACCTCCCCTAACAGACTATCCCCTAACAGACTATCTCCTTAATAGACTATCTCCTTAACAGACTGTCTCCTTTAATAGACTATCTCCCTTCAGACTATCTCCCTAATAGACTATCTCCCTAACAGACTGTCTCTTTAATAGCCTATCTCCTTAATAGACTATCACCTTAATAGACTATCTCCTTAATAGACTATCTCTTAATAGACTATCTCCTTAACAGACTATCTCCCTAACAGACAAACACTCCACAGTAAAAGCGACGATACCAAACATTCCACAGTATAAAAGCGACGATACCAAACACTCCACAGTATAAAAGCGACGATACCAAACACTCCACAGTATAAAGCGACGATACCAAACACTCCACAGTATAAAAGCGACGATACCAAACACTCCACAGTAGTGCGACGATACCAAACACTCCACAGTATAAAAGCGACGATACCAAACACCCATAGTATAAAAGCGACGATACCAAACACTCCACAGTATAAAAGCGACGATACCAAACACTCCACAGTATAAAGCGACGATACCAAACACTCCACAGTATAAAAGCGACGATACCAAACACTCCACAGTATAAAAGCGACGATACCAAACACTCCACAGTATAAAAGCGACGATACCAAACATTCCACAGTATAAAAGCGACGATACCAAACACTCCGAGTATAAAAGCGACGATACAAACACTTCACAGTATAAAGGCGACGATACCAAACACTCCACAGTATAAAAGCGACGATACCAAACACTTCACAGTATAAAGGCGACGATACCAACACAGTATAAAGGCGACGACAAACACTCCACAGTATAAAAGCGACGATACCAAACACCCACAGTATAAAAGCGACGATACCAAACACTCCACAGTATAAAAGCGACGATACCAAACACCATAGTATAAAAGCGACGATACAAACACTCACGTATAAAAGCGACGATACCAAACACTCCACAGTATAAAAGCGACGATACCAACACTCCACAGTATAAAAGCGACGATACCAACATCCACAGTATAAAGCGACGATACCAAACACTCCACAGTATAAAAGCGACGATACCAAACATTCCACAGTATAAAAGCGACGATACCAAACACTCCACAGTATAAAAGCGACGATACCAAACACTTCACAGTATAAAGGCGACGATACCAAAACCCACTGTATAAAAGCGACGATACCAAACACCCACTGTATAAAGCGACGATACCAAACACTCCACAGTATAAAAGCGACGATACCAAACACCCACAGTATAAAAGCGACGATACCAAACACTCCACAGTATAAAAGCGACGATACCAAACACTCCACTGTATAAAAGCGACGATACCAAACACTCCACAGTATAAAAGCGACGATACCAAACACCATAGTATAAAAGGACGATACCAAACACTCCACAGTATAAAAGCGACGATACCAAACACTCCACAGTATAAAAGGACGATACCAAACACCCAGTATAAAAGCGACGATACCAAACACCCACAGTATAAAAGGACGATACCAAACACTCCACAGTATAAAAGCGACGATACCAAACACCCACAGTATAAAAGGACGATACCAAACACTCCACAGCATAAAAGCGACGATACCAAACACCCACAGTATAAGCGACGATACCAAACACTTCACAGTATGCGACGATACCAAACACTCCACAGTATAAAAGCGACGATACCAAACACCCACAGTATAAAAGCGACGATACCAAACACTCCATAGTATAAAAGCGACGATACCAAACACTCCCACAGTATAAAAGCGACGATACCAAACACTCCACAGTATAAAAGCGACGATACCAAACACTCCACAGTATAAAAGCGACGATACCAAACACTCCACAGTATAAAAGCGACGATACCAAACACTCCACAGTATAAAAGCGACGATACCAAACATTCCACAGTTGGGTTTAGTCGTGCTGAGGATGAGTTAACAGGGCAGAAAGGTGACCCCCCAAAAAATAGTTGACCGATAAACTTGCTGATGACCTTCCTGGACATCTTGAGAGCCAGGAGGAGGAGGAGGAGGTTGCCAGCTCCCCCGGCCTGGTTGTTTACACTTGCCACACTTTGCCATAAACAGATTAATTGTGTCTTGACCTACTCGCTTCATTCACTCATACTTCTGTCACTATCCATGGTCATTCAGGTACTTGGGTCCTTAATGCATGAGTCAAGTGGATAAGGATGCATGGGGGTGCCCAATGAACTAGCCTACGTATGGGATAAATCAACAATATTCCACTTCTTCATTCAAGTTTTATATTGTGACTTTTATCATTAACATACAAGATAACTTTTTTCATGGTATTAAGTTAAGCTAAAGTCAGTTTAAACTTTTGATATAAAATTGATACAGTGTTAGTTTTCAACCTTTTCTTGTGATAATTGACTCCATTCAACTTTTATTTTAGTAATTGGTATCAACTCAGTCTAACGACAACTCAGCCACGCTTCGGAGTCTCTATCGAAATGTCACAGAAGGTTTATAAATTAATCTCAATACCCAACTTGTCACGAGTTTCTACGCGGATTTATGAAACTGTAAATTATATAAATGGCTCCGTCTCGTCCACTATAACCACTGTCCTGTACATCACCCAGTAATGGCTCCGTCTCGTCCACCATAACCACTGTCCTGTACATCACCCAGTAATGGCTCCGTCTCGTCCACCATAACCACTGTCCTGTACATCACCCAGTAATGGCTCCGTCTCGTCCACCATAACCACTGTCCTGTACATCACCCAGTAATGGCTCCGTCTCGTCCACCATAACCACTGTCCTGTACATCACCCAGTAATGGCTCCGTCTCGTCCACCATAACCACTGTCCTGTACATCACCCAGTAATGGCTCCGTCTCGTCCACCATAACCACTGTCCTGTACATCACCCAGTAATGGCTCCGTCTCGTCCACCATAACCACTGTCCTGTACATCACTTATTAATGAAACCGTCTCGTCCTATAACCACTGTCCTGTACATCGCAGTAATGAAACCATAGATCCACCATAACCACTGTCCTGTACGCATCACCCCAGTAATGGCTCCGTCTCGTCCACCATAACCACTGTCCTGTACATCGCAGTAATGGCTCCGTCTCGTCCACTATAACCACTGTCCTGTACATCACCCAGTAATGGCTCCGTCTCGTCCACCATAACCACTGTCCTGTACATCACCCAGTAATGGCTCCGTCTCGTCCACTATAACCACTGTCCTGTACATCACCCAGTAATGGCTCCGTCTCGTCCACTTATAACCACTGTCCTGTACATCACCCAGTAAGGCTCCGTCTCGTCCACCATAACCACTGTCCTGTACATCACCCAGTAATGGCTCGTCTCGTCCACCATAACCACTGTCCTGTACATCACCCAGTAATGGCTCCGTCTCGTCCACTATAACCACTGTCCTGTACATCACCCAGTAATGGCTCCGTCTCGTCCACCATAACCACTGTCCTGTACATCACCCAGTAATTTGTCACTGGTAAATGTGTGGTTGTCTTTTTGTATTTGTCAAGGAGTAAATGTCATGACTGCAGTAGTATTGCCTTCCAGTGACATACTGACTTTCTGGTGAGGAATATTAAGCAGCATGGATGGTAAGGCTCTGAAGCGAAAGGAGGAATATTTACGTTGAATAACTTATGTGGTTCACGATGCCCTCCCCTTCCAGTAGCCTCGAGACCCAGGACCGATGAGTCACTGTTTGGTTATCAAGAAGACTCACACATGTGTACAGCTGACGAGAGTTACTTAGTCGGGGAAATAATACATCTTTATTAGTTTGGCTCTTTTTGTCTTCATGGTGACGCTTATGTGTGTGTGTGTGTGTGTGTGTGTGTGTGTGTGTGTGTGTGTGTGTGTGTGTGTGTGTGTGTGTGTGTGTGTGTGTGTGTGTGTGTGTGTGTGTGTGTGTGTGTGTGTGTGTGTGTGTGTGTGTGTGTGTGTGTGTGTGTGTGTGTGTGTGTGTGTGTGTGTGTGTGTGTGTGTGTGTGTGTGTGTGTGTGTGTGTGTGTGTGTGCGTGCGTGCGTCGTGCGTGCGTGCGTGCGCGTGCGTGCGTGCGTGCGCGTGCGTGCGTGCGTGCGCGTGCGCGCTGATGCGTGCGTGCGTGCAATATATACTCCAGGTAGACGAGGATATTATGATTATTGTTTATTGTTGTTGTTGTTGTTGTTGAGCCTCAAAAAGTCTTCCGTGGATGTTGTCACTTAATGAACCTATTTAATATACAACTAATTATCTACTTATTTACACTTCACATCACTTTAACTTACTTATGTACTTAAGTATTTTATATATATTAACCTACAGATTTATTTACGTTTATGCATGGTTACACACACACACACACACACACACACACACACACACACACACGCGAGCGAATATCCGAGAATTGCTGTTCGACACCACAACCGCATCCAGCCCATACGTGCACGAAGTCGCTATAAGAACAGCCCAGTCCCAACCATTGTAAAAATTATCAATAACATGTAATAAATCAGTGTATCCCTCCCAGTAAACACTGCTCTCTACACTGTCACTATGTTGAAATGAACTGTATTTTGAGCTGATCCCCATCTAAGTTACTATATGTCTTATTTGTGTCACTTATGTCACTTGTATATTATTTGTAATTCGTATTCCCAAATATGTAACTGTATATTTTCAGCCTTCTGGCTGCCAAGCTCTTTCAATAAACCGTTAATTATTATTATTATTATTACACGCGAGCGAATATTACTTCTCAGGTGGAGGTGTTGACTTACCTGTAAGTGTTAATTATGTTCCAGGACTTCTTCCCCTTCCTCTCCTTCTTTCCCATTTCTATCCCTATTCTTACCTCTTGTTTCATCTTCCCCCTTTCCATCCCTCCTCTTACTTCTGCTCCCTCTTCTACTCCCTTCCTCTCCCTCTTCTTCCCCCTTTGTGTCCTGTTTTATCCCCTTCTCCTTTCACACTCCTCTTGCATCCCTTGTGTTCCAGCCTCCTTGTACACCCCTTCTTCTTCTTCTCCTCCTTCCCTCCTCCTCCCCCTCCTCCTCCTCCTCCTCCCTTCTTCACCCTTCTCTCTCTTCTTTACTTACATCCCATCGGCTCGATCATCTTTTACCCTCCTCCTCCTCCCTGTAAAGCCCTCGTCAGGTCAGCACAAATATCAAGGTGGGGAGTAGTGGGGGTGGGAGGAGGCTTCTACATACCATGAGGGAGGGAGGGTAGACTACATCATACCACGGCCGTATCACAACAACCACAAACTCTATCTGGTAAAAGTCCTGACTAAATCTTTTCTACCCGGCCCAGCTCCTAGCCTTTGGTGTGAGGAAAGGTCAGGCGTGGGTCTTGCCCCTGTCTCACTATCACGCTGGAATAGCCCTGGAGCGTGTTGCTGGAAGGGTGCAGGTGAGGCCAGGTGAGGTGAGGTAGGTTGGTGGGATACGACCTTTGTGGTGGAGACAGCTGTGGCGCCTTCATTACTAAGCCATTGGAGGAACTATGTTGAGTTGTGCATGGTGGTGAATTTTCTGTCCCAGTTTTGTCTCTCCTCCTTCCATTCTTCTTCCTTCTTTCTTCTACCTTCTTTCTCCTTGTTTCTCTCCATCGTCTTCGTCTCTTTCTTCTTCTCCCCTCCTTCTCCTCCTTCTCTCTTCATTTGTTTCCTCCTTCTCTCCTTTATCGATGAATTACATTTTTCTTATCTGACGTCTTTCACCTGAACCCCCCACCCCCATTACCACCCATCATCCCCTACCGCCCATCTTTCCTCCCCCACCTGCCCTCTCCTTCCCACTTCCACCTGCAATATCCCCCCCTGCCCTCTCCCCCCCACCTGCCCTCTTCCCCCACCTGCCATCTCCCCCACCTGCCATCTCCCCCCTGCCCTCTCTCCCCCACCTGCCCTCTCCCCCTGCCTCTTCCCCCACCTGCCTCTCCCCCACCTGCCCTCTCCCCCACCTGCCCTCTCCCCCCCCCTGCCCTCTCCCCCCACCTGCCTCTCCCCCCCACCTGCCCTCTTCCCCCCACCTGCCCTCTCCCCCACCTGCCTCTCCCCACCCTCTTCCCCCCCACCTGCCATCTCCCCCCCCACCTGCCTCCCCCACCTGCCCCTCTCCCCCTGCCCTCCCTCCCCCCCCACCTGCCCTCTCCCCACCTGCATATCCCCCCCCTGCCCTCTTCCCCCCACCTGCCCTCTTCCCCACCTGCCCCTCTCCCCACCTGCCCTCTTCCCCCACCTGCCCTCTCCCCCCCACCTGCCCTCTTCCCCCACCTGCCCTCTCCCCACCTGCCCTCTCCCCCCACCTGCCCTCTCCCCACCTGCCCCTCCCCCACCTGCCCTCTCCCACCTGCCTCTCCCCCCACCTGCCCTCTTCCCCCACCTGCCTCTCCCCACCTGCCCTCTTCCCCCACCTGCAATATCCCCCCCCTGCCCTCCCCCACCTGCCTCTCCCCCCACCTGCCCTCTTCCCCCACCTGCCCTCTTCCCCCACCTGCCCTCCTCCCCCACCTACCCCTCTTCCCCCCCCCTGCCCTCCCCCACCTGCCCTCTCCCCCTCACCTGCCTCTTCCCCCACCTGCCTCTTCCCCCACCTGCCCTCTTCCCCCCACCTGACCTCTTCCCACCTTCCCTCTTCCCCCACCTGCCCTCTTCCCCCTGCCCTCCCCTGCCCTCTCCCCACCCCAGACCTCTAACCCCACCTTCCCTCTTCCCCCACCTGACCCCTCTTCCCCCACCTGCCCTCTCCCCCCACCTGCCCTCTCCCCCACCTGACCTCTAACCCCTTCCCTCTTCCCCCACTCCCTCTTCCCCCACCTGCCCTCTTCCCCACCTGACCTCTTCCCCCACCTGCCCTCTTCCCACCTGACCTCTTCCCCCACCTGCCCTCTTCCCCACCTGCCTCTTCCCTACCTACCCCCCACCTACCCCCCCTTCACCTGCCCACCACCCACCCCCACCTCATGTTGACTTTTGCCTCTTGTAAGATATAAATGAAGGAGTTGAGTGGTCGCCTTCCCCCTCCTCTCACTCCCCCTCTCTCCATCCTTCCCCTCCCTCCCCCCTCCCTCCCCTCCCTCCCCCCTCCCCTCCACACTGGGAATAAAGAAATGGGCATGAACTTTACAGGACATTAACATACTCGGGGTTACATTGGGCTTGTTGGTGAAAGGTTTTTTGAGGAGAAAAGGTTGATTTGAGAATATAGAAGAGGGGGTGGGAAGGTGTAGAATGTCACCTGTAATAATTATAATTCATTCTCTCTCTCTCTCTCTCTCTCTCTCTCTCTCTCTCTCTCTCTCTCTCTCTCTCTCTCTCTCTTACTGGATAACAACTATAACACATTTTGGTGACATATTTGTGAATATTCTGGATACATTTTTGATACAAGATATATTTTTGGACACTTGAGACACATTTTGAACACATATTTTGAACACTTGGGACACATTTTGAACACATATTTTGAACACTTGGGACACATTTTGAACACATATTTTGAACACTTGGGACACATTTTAGACACTTGAAGGTCCTCTTATGATTCTCCCTGGTTCAACAATCTCACCGAATCATACGAAAAAAAAATTCTATGCCAAAAAATGAATTTTTTGTAATGGTATTTATAACAGAATAAAAATATATATATACTCTCCATGAACTTTCGGTATTTTGTGAGTTGTTGTGGATTTTTGTGAGTTGTTATGAACTTTTGTGAGTTGTTGTGGACTTTTGTGAGTTGATGTGGACTTTTGTGAGTTGTGGACTTTTGTGAGTTGTTGTGGATTTTTGTGAGTTGTTATGAACTTTTGTGAGTTGTTGTGGACTTTTGTGAGTTGATGTGGACTTTTGTGAGTTGATGTGGACTTTTGGGTTGTTGTGAACTTGTGAGTTGTTGTGGACTTTAAGGAATTGGTGTGGAGGAGGTGGATGGGAAAAAGGAAAAGGAAGTGGAGGAGAGGAGGTGAAAGGGTTAAAGTGGAAGAGATGAAAGAGAATTAGAAGGAGAAACGGAAGAAATCAAGAGTAGGAGTGAAAATCAATATCTGATAACGGATCCCTCTATTGTTTTACTCACACACACACACACACACACACACACCTGCCCATAAACAGCTGTTGGGTGGTGGCTTGAGAATTATGATTTATTATCTGAAGAATATTGTGTCGTTATCACCGGGTCGTACTGTCGATAATGTAGGACTTTGTGTTTTAGTTTAATGAGATAGATATCCTATACTCACACCTGTATAGTGTAGCTTACCTAACCTAACCTAACCTAACAGTAATATAACTTAACCTAGCCTAATGCTAATGTTACCTAATGCTAATCTAGAGTAACACTAATTTGAATTTACGTAACCTAACCTAACATTAATCTAACCTAACATTAATCTAACATTAATCTAACCTAACCTAACCTAACTTAATTTATATATTGTGTGTACAGTCGGGGGTGATGGATAAATTAGAAATATCACCTTAACGTAGATAGAAATAGGAAATAGAAAGAGATTTGCTATTTATTACAATTTTAATCAGTAATAGTAATAGTTAAATGACAGCTGACGGTCTTAGTGTCTAATGAATACAATTTATTATGTAAATTAAGAGAGAAATTTCCTCGATAATTTAACACATAAAAATCTTCTAAAATAGTTTCTTTAATTCATTTTAAATCATATGACTTTTATCTTAATTTTCATGTCATTAATAAGTGGGTTTTTTTAAGAGATTCATTTACTAGTTTTGTTTGTTTTTTATTAAGTGATTCATTTACTGTGTTTTTTCGTGTTTTTTTTCTTCAACACGTTCTGATAATTATACAAATTGTCAACTCACTTTGTAAAATCGTCAAACACCTCATTAAGAGATACTGTTCATAAGTGGGTAATGAGTGTGTCACAGATAGTAGAGTGAAAAGTTAGGTCGCCAATATATGTATATACTGTATATATATATATTTCGGGTCACCTGAAGTTTAACCCCCCCTCCACTTCATTATACCCTAACGCTACCTTGGGATTACATTAGGTTAGGTAGGTAGGTAGGTTAGTTTTAGGTGAGGAAACACACACACACACACACACACACACACACACACACTGGCCAGGTAAGGCAACACACTGGCCAGGTGAGGCAACACAACGCACTGGCCAGGTGAGGGTTGCTCTCGTATCAGGTGACCTTAATCCATTATGAAGAATGTCAGAGAATGTCACGTCTTGCCTCCTCCTGTGTCTTACCCTTCACTATCGTCACCTCTCCCCACAATTGCCTGCCCCGCCCCGCCCCACCCCGCCACTACCCGACCCGCGCCACCTCGCCCCACCCCTCCTTGCCCCACCCCACCCCACCCCACCCCACCCCACCCCAATTCCCCACCCCTAATTCCCCACCCCACCCCAATTTCTGCCACTCCTTCTCCTTCTTTTCATGTGTCATTTGTCCAACACTCACCTGAAGAAGCACGACACCTGTCTCCATTACTCTCCTTTGCTCTTGTAAATTTTCACCTGCCTTGATTAATTACTATTCTCTCTCTCTCTCTCTCTCTCTCTCTCTCTCATATCTTAAACTAATCCTACTTTCTTTTATATTTTCTTACTGCTAACATTTATTACTTTCTTTTTAACACCTCTCTCCCTCCTTCTTCACACCTGGCCCTTCCTCTCTCCCTCCCTAACACCGCCCTTCCTTCCCTCCCCTCCCTCCCTGACACCGTCCCTCCTCTGCCCCTCCTCTAACACTGCCCCTTCCTTCCCTCCCTTGACACCGCCCCCTCCTTAACACCGCCCCTTCCTTCCCTCCTTGACACCGCCCTCCCTTCTTTACATCGCCTTCCCTCCTTCATCGCCTCTGCCTCCCTGAATACCTCCCTCCTCACCCCTTCCTTGTCTAACACCCATCCCTCCCCCCTCCTCCCCTCCCCTCCCTCCCTGGACCAAGAGGCTGACTGGTGTACCTCTTTTTATGTGTGTGTGTGGCTGACGATCAATATTAAGGCGTGTTCCATCATTAAGAAGGCTGCTTAATGCCAGGCAGAGGGGCCAGGAAGCAGCTCTTCTTAATGCATGATGGCATGATTGATCTCGCTTTCTCTCTGTAATCTTTTTTTTTCTTCTTTTTAATCTTTTCATTTTAGGTAACATATTCTCACTTGTTTTTCTTCTCTATTATTATTTTTACCTCACTGAGATAATTTTTTTAACGCTATTATTTGTATTGTTGTTGTTGTTTTGTTGTTTTGTTTTTTGTTTTTTTTATTGTATCTGGTTATAATTCCTGTTTATTGGATTATTAAGTGTTTTTCTTTATCTTTATTATTTAGTGGTGATATAAATATTGAGTTCTCGGTCAAGGGTGTGTGTGTGTGTGTGTGTGTGTGTGTGTGTGTGTGTGTGTGTGTACAGTGTTCATGTTGTTTAGTGTAATGTTATCCGTTATCACATACACATACACACAGGAACTCGTACAGTACACGTACACTCTAAGGTCACTTTTTCCACCTCTCGTTTCCCTTTCCATTCCTCTTCTGTTTCATTCTCTTTCTTTATCCTTCTTCCTCTTCCTCTTTGCACATTCCTCTCCCTCTTATCTTCTTGTCTCTTAGTTTATCTCTCTCTCTCTCTCTCTCTCTCTCTCTCTCTCTCTCTCTCTCAGGTGAGGTCAGGTAATCAGAGAGTGTTAATGATCCCTCCCACGTTAAGGGTTGTCGTTTAATTAGTGAGGGTAAGATAATAGTTGTAATTACCACTAATGATGTTATCTCCTGGGCCGGACTGTAGGTTGATAAGGCAATTAACAGCGCACTATGTTATAACTGCCTGCCCAGGTATTGTGGGAACTTCCTACCTATGCTCCCACCTCTCTCTCTCGGCCCGGCTGTGAGGGAAAGTACTCAGTAGAATGAGTACTGTATCGCGAAATAAGTACCCCGTAAGATTAGTATCGCGAAATAAGTAGCGGATAAAATAAGTACCGTGTAAAATAAGTAACGTGTAAGATAAGTACCGTGTAAGATAAGTACCGTGTAAGATAAGTACCGTGTAAGATAAGTAGTGTTAAATAAGTTCCGTGTTAAATAAGTAACGTGTTAAATAAGTAACGTGTAAAATAAGTAACGTGTAAGATAATTAACGTGTAAGATTAGTGTAAAATAAGTACCGTTTAAAATAAATATCGTTTAAGATATGTTTTGTAAAATAAGTACCGACTGCAATTAACACATGCGTAGATCACATACTTAACAAAAACGACGAATAAATCTGGTTTATTTTTTTTTCACTAAACACAAAAACCTAAAAGAAAATGTAGTCGATTGGTATTGTATTGAACGGATTTATTAATTATATTCGTATAAAATATTGATGTATTTTTTGTGGTCATTATTTTTTTGTTCAGTGATGAAAATAACTGAATTATAACTATTATGGACTTGAAAATGTTATAGAGAATTATAACAGATGTAGATGATATTTTTGTTATTATTAATATAGTCAAAAATAGTTGATGTATGCCTTGTATTTTAAAATCAGTTGTTAGTGTTATTTTTTTTAGTAATTATTGTATATTCAACAACAACAACAACAACAACAACATGCAATAATAACAATAATAATAACAATAACAACACTCAATAATAATAATAAAAAACAATAACAATAACAATAATAAATAATAACTAACAATAATAATAATAATAATAATCCATGGTCCCTTATCAATATTTTATCATGAATAAATATTGTAAAAACATGACAACAACGAATAATCTTTCATTAAAAAAAATAAAATAAACAACATTTTCTAATATTGTGGTACAAGCAATGAGGAATGTGGCAGTGCAGGTGGTGGTGGTGGCGGGGATCGGCTCTGACGGTAAGATTATTTAACGAACCATCTAAGTGTTAACAATAGCTGGCGTGAATGATGTCTTTTACTAACGCACCATGAGTACACACCATATTTAAGTATGACATAAACAGTATACTTAATGGTGTATATTAATAGTAATAAATTAAAAATGACGCATGGAATAGTTATTGTATAAATAGATTAAGTTAATATTATCTACTAAAATTGACTTATAATAATTGTACATTAAATTCAAACCGACAATCTTTTGTTAATTACTAAGGTAGCATTGCCTTTCTCCTAATATTAATAAGTATAATTATTAATCTAGAATATACGCTTTAAAATTCCTAGTTGTCGAAGATTTATAAAACATCATAACTTGAAGTATTATTTTTGTTATATACATTTGTTGTAACGGAATACTGTACAGTTTAAAACGATATCAACCAATCAGAGTACCGTATTATCTGAGGGTTGGCGACCACAGTTCTCCATTCTAATCGTTCTTGGTCTGTTTTTACCAATCCTCCGAGGCTTTGTATCTCTCTGTGGACTCAGTTTTTTATTTCATTCATCCTTCTCAGTCTCTGCTTTTCTCTACCATCAACTTTGTCCATTACCGTTTCTGTTGTTATCCCTTAATCACTAATTATATAACCAAAGTATCTAAATTTTCTTCCTCTGTTTATTTTAAGTAGTTCTCTTAATTTGTTTGCTAATCTTACTACTTTTTCGTTTGTTGTCCTGTCAGTGTAGCTTATTCTTAGCATTCGCCTATAATTCAGTGGTTCTCAACCTTTTTCACTCCATTCCCCCCTTGAGGAATTTTCAACATCCTCGTGGCCTCCTTCATTTTTCTCCCAGAACAGACAAACAGACAAGTGATAAAGACTAAAGAATGATAAAGAAGGACAGATAAATAGGACAAGAGTTAGAATGGCAAACACACACACACATTTACATACATAACACGCCCATGCACTCACACATGAAGCACACATACAGTCATACACAAACATGCACACAGGTAAACATTCACACTCAAGTTAGCAAGCTGAAGTGTACTTCCTGTAAGCAAGAACACGCCTCCTTTGACAAGCACTGCCCAACTTGGAAGAATGAGAAGAATAGTGAGTCATACCAATTTAGCACTAAAAATGGTAGGATTATATAAGTACAAAATGAGTATGAACAACAATGGCACTAATAAATAAGGAAATAATTAATAAAGGAAGTGTACAAATATTTCACCCACGTAAAGCAGCGACCACATGAATTATGAAACAAAATAAGTAACACCAATTACGGAGTATATTATGCTTGAGTCAAGCTCAAACACAATATATGGTTCAGAGACAATACACTCCACTGTTATCGTGATGGTATCCCAGGCCAGACTGAGATCATTCGGTCCTATCACCACTTGCAAAGGTATGACACACGGACACGGACTGAACAAGTCAGTTCAGCAGCTCGGCCCAGCGCCTGTCACTCAGACAGGGACTGGACCTGTGAAATCTTAAATAATCCGTAACAAAAATAAAAAATAAATAGCACCAGAGTATGTAAATATTAAAATTGTATTGTCGTTATGATTAAACAAAATGACAAAAAGAGAATAAAAATTCTCTTCTGCCAAGTCAAATAAGTAATACAAGTTTTGTTTAATTCAGATTCCCAACATTATTTGGAAACGTACAATTTATAACAGCTCGCCGTGGCTCCCCTAAATTCTTGCCGTGGCTCCCTTGGGGGCCATGGCCCTCAGGTTGAGAACCACTAGCCTATAATACCATATTTTAAAGGCCTTACTGGTGTTTGCTGGGAAAGTCCACGCATCAGTCCTTGCCATATAAAGCCTTTCAGCAGCCATTTTCTCAAATTGAAGTTAATGTCCCTTTTCATTAGGCCTTTTAGATTATTAAATGCAGTTTTCTCTCGCCCTATTCTTGTTTTGATTTGTTCCGTGCCTCTATCATCACAGCTAATGTTACTCTGATTAAGAATTCTGAATATATATTATATAATGTTGGTAGAATTATTATAAAACACAACACAATAAATATGCAGCAGAAAATAGAAACGATGAAACGGTTGGTGTAACTCACGTAACCTGTACACAAAGACCTGAGGAAATTTTTAGAATACCTTGTTGTCCCTACACACTTAAGGCTTGACATTCCAACATTATCGTAATCCCCCGTGATGGTGCACAATGCCCTGGCAGCCCCACAACCGCCACTTTTATTGTCGGATTCTATTAAGACGGCAGAATTTTATATCCCAGGTACTACTAACCTTTCCCTTCAATTATTCATCCTCTATACAACGACGCTGTGGGAACCTTGAGTCCGTACGGCGCCATATTCAACTTTTATTACCATTATTTTTTTTCATTTTCTTATTTTATCTAATTGTTACAAAGGCCGTGAATATTCTTGGATGTTTTTTTTGTTTTATAAATTATACAGAGCATAATATCATCAGGGTAAGGTTAAGTAAATACGGATGATAAGGATGCTTGTCATATTTTAATATCCTCATAGGAGTATCTGGCAATCGTCTATACCCGCTTCCACCCTCGCCTCTTCAAGGACACGTCTGGGAGGTCATCATGGATGTAGCTAGGTCTCGTATCAGCCAATGAAAATACTAATGGATGACTCATCTTAAACATCAGCGAGTGCTTGATGAGGCGAATGTCCCCGCTTGTATGTCGTCCATTGGTCGGTGAGAGACAGTGATGAGGTCAGAGGAGGTCATATGAGGCCAGATGGGGAATTCACTTGCAATCTTATCTCCGAGACCAGGCACTTAGAGATAAAGGGACGAGCATCAAACAAGCGGGACTTAATACTTCAACGTAGGATCAGACTCTTAATGCGGAAAACTCGAATGTCCTAAGATTAGAGGCTTGGAATCTCTTCGTGACTTGAATAAAAAATGAATCTGGCCAATTCTCTACGATGCCTTGAGAATTATTGTTTTATTCTTTTTCTTTTTTAGGATGAAGTTTTTCGTTTACAAAAGTCACGTTGTTGTACAGTTTAATACAAGCTTTACGTACAGGTTATTGAAAAAAAAGTTGTATTTAACGTTTTTCTTACTCAAGTTTAACCATATTTAAACCGAGTATAACTTAACGTGACTGTCAAAATGTATTCTCACCCTAGAAACAAAAATAGAGACGCAACTCTATTTTCATATATTGATAATTAAACACTAGTTGCAATAAATAAAAAAAATGTCAACCGTTTGTGCAGCCCCATGCATGACGTCACCGAAAAAAGACAACTGTCACCCTTAATTTTCCTTAAATATAAATCGGTATTTTTGTTTAATTTAAATCTCAATTCCTAAACATTAATAAAACTTACGTATACAAACTAAGAGCTATATAAACGGCTAATGAATTATTGTATTTTTTTCCATATAAAGATAAGTTTTGATTTGATCTCGTGTTTGTGTTACTCAGACAGGAGAGGCAACGCTTCCATTTTAGGGTAAAATACACTAAACTAGGGTAATCTGACTCCCTTTAGGGTAGTGTTTAGGGTAATGCACATTCTAGGGTAAATCTAGGGTAATCAAGGTCTCGTTTTATTTATTTTCCAAATATTTTACAATGTCTGTCTTAAGCACAAGAATATTATCTTATTCCTTCCTAACAACAAAGAAATGTAAAATAAAAAAATGAAAAAGCCACACTTTTAAAAATATACCAAACAGAACACACACAACTTTCAAATGCCCCGCCAAGAGCATCAGTTCTGCCATCTGTAAGTCGAGGGGCCGTACACACACACACACACACACCAAGTTTACATAACACCAGTGAGCCAGTGACTAGTCCTGACCTCAGTCGTCTAACTTGGTGGTTGTACCCAGCACACTTGTTCACAATGTTTTCGTATAATGTAGGTGAGTGTTATTATGATGCTGTTGGGAATTTGTGTTAATAAGAGTGCCACGAATTATCAAAATTTGTAAAAAAAAAATTACTTTATGGGTGAATGACAATCTAACAGTCGAAGCTAATGTATTTTATAACTGTCAGTGGTGCATGCTTATGTGGACAGGGCTTAATCCAACCTTAATATACACATATAACAACTATATTTATTCTGAATTATAGTATACAGCATGAAAAAGTTCACTCGGTGATGAACCGTCAGAAGTTTCCTGTCACAACAAATTTTGAACTGCTACTTTCCCCCATGTTATCATTGTAGCCAATAGTCGGTTTTTTCCGTCTGGCGTAAAAATCCACAGCTGACATTATCCCGCGGGTTCTAATATAACCAATATAATATAACCAAAAGCCTCCGTATCATGTTTATATACTGTGGTTTGAATATATATATATATATATATATATATATATATATATATATATATATATATATATATATATATATATATATATATATATACAAATCATCGTGGGCCCTTCGTGCCCGGTGGCGAGTCCGGTGGTACAGTTTACCAAAGCGTGAAAGTTCGAACGCTGGTGCTTGGCTAGCGCGCAACCGCCGGCCAGCTAACTGCGTACAACGACATCGTTTTCCAGCGTAAATAAAATGGTTAATTAATGCCTTCCTAAAGAAACCATCGACATGGGACCAGGTTTGTTCCACTCTACGAATTTTTTTGCAATTTTTCCACCAAGTTTGATGAAAAACGATTTTGCCGTTTCGGCTGCCCAGAACAGACAGACAGACAGACACACGGCTATTCCTATAGTATATGAGATAATCATGGTCGTGGTTGTTATAATCATGGTCGTGGTTGTTATAATCATGGTCGTGGTTGTTATAATCATGGTCGTGGGTGTTATATTCATGGTCGTGGTTGTTATAATCATGGTCGTGGTTGTTATAATCATGGTCGTGGTTGTTATAATCATGGTCGTGGTTGTTATAATCTTGGTCGTGGTTGTTATAATTGTGGTCGTGGTTGTTATAATCATGGTCGTGGTTGTTTATAATCATGGTCGTGATTGTTTATAATCATGGTCGTGGTTGTTATAATCATGGTCGTGGTTGTTATAATCATGGTCGTGATTGTTATAATCATGGTCGTGGTTGTTATAATCTTGGTCGTGGTTGTTATAATCATGGTCATGGTTGTTATAATCATGGTCGTGGTTGTTATAATCATGGTCGTGGTTGTTATAATCATGGTCGTGATTGTTATAATCATAGTCGTGGTTGTTATAATCATAGTCGTGGTTGTTATAATCATGGTCGTTGTTGTTATAATCTTGGTCGTGGTTGTTATAATCATGGTCGTGGTTGTTATAATCATGGTCGTGATTGTTATAATCATGGTCGTGGTTGTTATAATCATAGTCGTGGTTGTTATAATCATGGTCGTGGTTGTTATAATCATGGTCTGTTGTTGTTATAATCATGGTCGTGGTTGTTATAATCATGGTCGTGGTTGTTATAATCGTGGTCGTGGTTGTTATAATCATGGTCGTGGTTGTTATAATCTATGGTCGTGGTTGTTATAATCATGGTCGTGGTTGATATAATCATAGTCGTTGTTGTTATAATCATGGTCGTGGTTGTTATAATCATGGTCGTGGGTGTTATAATCTTGGTCGTGGTTGTTATAATCATGGTCGTGGTTGTTATAATCATGGTCGTGGTTGTTATAATCATGGTCGTGGTTGTTATAATCATGGTCGTGGTTGTTATAATCATGGTCGTGGTTGTTATAATCATGGTCGTGGTTGTTATAATCATGGTCGTGGTTGTTATAATCATGGGCGTGGTTGTTTTAATATGGTCGTGGGTGTTATAACCACAAGAAGACGAAAACACAAGTTCCAAGCGCTTTCGTGTAATTCACATCTTCAGGGTGAAGGTATATATATATATATATATATATATATATATATATATATATATATATATATATATATATATATATATATATATATATATATATATATATATATATATATATATATATACAGAGGAGGTGAATCAGTCACAATGGTCGTAGGTAGGTAATGACCTACTAATCTTCAAAAGCACGCAGCAGTCATTAGTCAGGTCAGAGGTAATCGGTAATATATATATATATATATATATATATATATATATATATATATATATATATATATATATAAATATTTATATTATATATATATATTTTATATTATATATATATATATATATATTTATATTATATATATATATATTATATTATATATATATATATATTTATATTATATATATATATATATATATATATATTTTATTATATATATATATATATATATATATATTTTATTTGGTGAACTTAATCATTGTAAGTAATACCATCACAAGACAGCTGAGAGCTATAGTGAAGCCCAGGTGCAGAAAGTCCCAGGTGTAGTGATAGCTGGAGGTGTGATGGTACAGGTGTAGTAATGGTCTGGTGATGCGGTGGGTTCAGGCGTGTTTAAAGGACTAACCATCTGACTCCAAACAGAAACATTCATGGGGTAATATCAGGCTTTTAAAGAGGTGTTTGTCTATGGCTGACGTAAACAAGACAAAAACCAGACACAGCAATTACTCTCTCTTGTAGGTGTGTATGGTGAGGCAAAGACGTGAGGCCAAGTGTTGAGTTGTGAGGCCAAGTGTTGAGCTGTGAGGCCAAGTGTTGAGCTGTGAGGCCAGTATGGAAGTCTGACACAAAGTGTCAAGCTCGAGGCTATATTGTTCAAGGAAGAATATTTACAAAAGTTCACAGTGCTGAAAATATTCCAAGCATCACCACCATCACACTCACCACCACCACCACCCCATGTCTCTTATCCAGCTGTGCTGGAGGAGGATCCTTATAGCGCTCAAGGTGAACGCATGTCTGGCGTTGATTAAATAACTTTCTGTACTATGAGGGACCGAGTGTTTCAGTGGCTAGGCAAGACCCTTGTAGGAAGCCGACGAAGGTGAGAGAGAAGGGGGGGGGTGTTAATCCGTAAGTTGTCGAAACTGGTCTGTTTGGAGGCGAGCCGGAAGGTGGCTGGACGAGGCAGTGAAGAACTGGAGGGCGCCATGAGCAGGAGTGACAGGCTCAGGAGGCCCACTGCCCAGGAGTTCTCGGCCAAGGTCGGGGTGACATGGCCCTGGCGGGTGGAATGCCCTGGATGAGCCTGAGGGAAACACAAGGCTAGCAGGTGAGGCTTTAATGGAGAGAGAGAGAGAGAGAGAGAGAGAGAGAGAGAGAGAGAGAGAGAGAGAGCTTGTTAGTGTTGTGAGCAAGTGTTAGTAATGTTGCGGAGGTTTTGAGGTTATGAGAGGTTGTACAGGTGGGTGCTGGTGGGGTCATCATGGGTGATTGATCTGGTCTTGTCTGTCTGTCTGTCTGGTTGGTCTGTCTGTCTGTCTGGTTGGTCTGTCTGTTCGTCTGTGTCATTTTCTGGCGTAAAAAGTGAAATAGTGAATTAGGATCTTGTTGGTCTGCTGCCGCGTGTTGGAGATGAAAGGATGGAAAGGCAGTGTGAAAAACAGGATCAGCAGAAAGAGAGAGAGAGAGAGAAAGAGAGAGAGAGAGAGAGAGAGAGAGAGAGAGAGAGAGAGAGGTTTATCTTGGTCAAAGCCTCAGTAATCCTTGTCTCCAATGCTTTGAAGTTCTTTTGATCATATTGTGTGGGTGGTGTGTGTGTTGAATCAGGTGTTACAGACTCCCCACCTGGGGCAAGACATCTGGACAGGTGAGTTGTACGTGTGATATGTGTGCTGTTTGTCTGTGCCTGTGGGGAGGCTGGGTGGGTGGGTGGGTGGGGAGGCTGGGTGGGAGGCTGGGTGGGGAGGCTGGGTGGTGAGGCTGGGTGGGAGGCTGGGTGGGGAGGCTAGGTGGTGAGGCTGGGGAGGCTGGGTGAGTACAGGTGGGAGGCTGGGTGGGGAGGCTGGTGGGTGGGGAGGCTGGGGCTGGGTGGGAGGCTGGGTGGGAGGCTGGGTGGAGGCTGGGTGGGAGGCTGGGTGGTGAGGCTGGGGAGGCTGGGGGAGGCCAGGGTGGAGGCTGGGGAGGCTGGGGAGGCTGGGTGGGGAGGCTGGATGTTGTGGGGATGTTAGGTGGTGAGGCTGGTGATGTTGGGGTGGCTGGGTGGGGAGGCAGGGGGAGGCTGGATGGGTGGGTGGGGAATTGGCTTGGGTGGAGGCTTGGTGGGGAGGCTGGGTGGCTGGTGGGGAGGCTGGGTGGTGGGTGGAGGCTGTGGGTGTGGTGATGTTGGGTGGGGTGGGGGGGGCTGGGTGGCTGGGGAATTGCTATTGGGGTGATGCTGGATGGTGGGTAGTGGCTGGTAGGCTGGGCTGGGTGGGTGATGTTGCGGTTGGGGAGGTGGATGGTGGGTGAGGCATGGCTGGGTGGGAAGGCTGGGTGCTGGGTGGGGAGGCTGGTTGGTGGGGTGCTGGGTGGCTGGTGGGGGAGGCTGAGATGGGTGGTGGGGGGGCTGGGTGGGGAGGCTGGTGGCTGGTGGGGAGGCTGGGTGGCTGGGTGGGGAGGCTGGTGGGGAGGCTGGATGGGTGGTGGGGAGGCTGGCTGGGTGGGAGGCTGGGGCATGGGTGGGAGGCTGGTGGGATGTGGTGTGTGGGTATAGTGGGGCGGTGAGGTGGGCTGGGTGGGGAGGCTGGGTGGGTGGGGAGGCTGGGTGGCTGGTGGGGAGGCTGGGTGTAGGGGGCTGGATGGGTGGGGAGGTTGGGTATTGGTGTATGGGTGCGGGGTGGTAGAGGTGTGGGTGCAGTATGGGAAGCGGTGGTGAGAGAGAGTGATGAAGGGGAGTAGAAATTTGGTATGGGAGAGAAGAGGAATGGAAGGAAGAACAGGTAGAGAAGATAAAAGAGAAGGGGGAGAGAGGAGAGGAACAGATGAAGAGGAAGTAGAGAAGAAAGTTGATATTAAGTAAGGGAAGTAGGTGAGAGGGAAGTAGGTGAGGGGGAAGTACTGTCCATAGTCTCTCACCTTTAAGATATTGTAATTTCCTCTGACACACAAACAACCTTATCTCCTGTTTCATACCTGTTTTGGCCCGAGAGCGGAGGAGCTTATGCGTCTGGCGATGGTGCGTCTAGCGATCATATGTCTGGTGTTGGTGTGTCTGGCGTTAGTGTGTCTGGCGTCCGTTCGTTTGGCATTTACAAAGTTCCTCCAATATGGCCGCCAAGACACCAATCAATAAACCACTGATCTCAAATTAACTACAAAAATATTTTCTAAACTCAAAATCAATAAAAAATTGATTTCAAGCTTTAAGAAAACACAGATGAACAAAACAAGCTATGCTAGTTACGTTAATCAAGGCACGTGAAACAAACAACAATCATCCTCACGGTACAAAACACCATCCATCAGTGAAGCTGCAAGGAGGTGTGTGTGTGTGTGTGTGTGTGTGTGTGTGTGTGTGTGTGTGTGTGTGTGTGTGTGTGTGTGTGTGTGTGTGTGTGTGTGTGTACTTACTACACAAAGGAGCTATTGAGTAATGAAGGAGGATTAGTAACAGAGAGAGAGAGAGAGAGAGAGAGAGAGAGAGAGAGAGAGAGTTTACATACTGTAATTTTTAAAAACACATTAGGAGCCGGCCCAAAGGAATTTGGTACAGGTAAGGTCGGGGGGGACAGTGCCACTGATTGTTGCTTGCTACCTGGTGAGGCCCCAGGTAGCAAGTTAATTATAAGGTGAGTCTAGTGTAATGAGGAGAGGAGAGAGAGAGAGAGAGAGAGAGAGAGAGAGAGAGAGAGAGAGAGAGGTAATGTAATGAAGACCACAACAGCATGTATTGATAAGGAGAGGAGGAAGAAGAGAGGGGAAGAAGAGGAGAGGGAGGGAGGAGGTGAGTTCGTAATTTTAAGTGGTTAAAGATAGCCACACACACACACACACACACACACACACACACACACACACACACACACACACACACACACACACACACACACACACACACACACACACACACACAACACACTGCACAAAAAACAAACTAACTTATTATCTTAACTTACTCTTAAGTTTATTTCTCTACAACAGCAAAACAACTCCTGTGGCTTTGTTTACGTTTGTTTGTACTTGAGTCTATTCAACCCACTTCTGTCTATTTTCTGCGTCTATTTCGTCAATTTTTCCTGCATATTTCCACCTATTTTAACATCTTTCATAGTATTCTGTGGGGGGAGGGGGGGCTGATTTACCTGTGTGGAGGGAGGGGAGATGATTTACCTGTGGAGTGCCCGGGTCTACCTGTGTCTGCCAATTATTTACTAATAAGGTGATGGCGGTCGTTATCACCTGGCGGAATAATAATTGTCTATTGATTTTGTGTTTGCTTTGTGTTTCAACGCATAAGAACACAAATAGCGTGGAAGAGTTGTTTGTGTTGCTGTTGTTGTTGCTTATTATTATTATGGTATTATTATTTATTTATTTATTTATTTATTTGTTGCACTGAAGATATATTAATCTGTTTACCCTCCGTCCGACCGTCCATCTGTCTGTCTGTCCTGTTCTTCCTGTTCATCAGACCGTCCATCCGCCGTTCTACCTGTGTCCGGGTTCTGTCCTTCCTACATCATCTGTTCACTCGTTCACCGTTCGTCTGTTCACCGACTGACCCATCCATCTTCCCGTCCACCTGACCGTCTGACCGTCCATCGACTGTTCTGCCATCCATCTACCTGTTCACTGCCTGTCCCGTTCGTTCATCCATCTCCCGTCACCTGACCGTCCAGTGATAGCCTATACCTCCGTGAAAATGAGTTGCCGACGTCTTGTTGAAACCGATAGGTACTGTCAGGAAGGTGAGGCCCACTGGTGATATCTGGCAGAGAGGGGAGAGTGGGGAGAGGGGAGGGGAGGGAGGGGGAGGGGAGGTGGGGGGAGAGGGAGGAGGGGGAGGGGAGAGGGAGGAGGGGAGAGAGGGAGGGGAGAGAGGGGTGGGGAGGGGAGAGGGGAGGAGGGGAGGGGAGAGGGGAGGAGGGGAGGGGAGAGGGGAGGAGGGGGAGAGGGGAGAGGGAGGAGGGGGGAGAAGGGGAAGGAAAGGAGGAGGGGAGAAGAGGGAAGAGAAGATAGAATGGAGAGGGGAAGGAAAGGAGGGGAGAAGAGAGGACGAGAAAGACGGAAGGGAAGGAGAAAGATAGGGAGGAGAGGAAGAGAGAGAGAAGGGAAATCACTGTTATCTGGTGAGGGGAGAAGAAGAGAAGGGAAGGAGAGTGATGAAGAGGAAAAGGAGGCGGAGAAGGCTACTGGTCTTGTGGGAGGGGAGAGGGAGGGAAAGAGGTGAGGGGAGAGGGGTGATAGCGTTATCTAGTATGGGGAGAGGGGAGATGAGGGAGTATAAGAGATAAGGGGAGGATAAGACCCTAGATATATATCACAGAGAGAGAGAGAGAGAGAGAGAGAGAGAGAGAGAGAGGAGAGAGAGAGAGAGAGAGAGAGAGGGTAGCCAATACATTAGGGAGTTTATGAGGTGTGTACAGAGGTGTAGTTGGAACACACACACACACACACACACACACACACTGATAACACCGTCATTGGCTCAGGCTGTGTTGTTGTTGCTGTGTGTTGTGTGTGTGTGTGTGTGTGTGTGTGTGTGTGTGTGTGTGTGTGTCAGGCTCCCATTGTTCTACACGCAGATCCTATCATACGGTGTTGCCTCATCGATCCCAAGTCACGGACCTACATTCACAAGGACATTCCTAAGATGACTGGACGATTGCTGGACCGACTGACTGACTGACCGACTGACTGACTGACTGACCGACTGACTGAAGCGACACAACGAAAAATCACTGATATTCGTACAAGTGTAAAGGACGCATCTGATTGGTTGACTTGAGGAGAAGCGAGCAACCAATAAGGCATCAGAACTGTACTGAAACCCTACCTTAACTTGATACCTTAATTAACATCACTTACGAGTCCCACTTTAATTTTGTTCCTCGGTGGGGTGGGGAGGAGGAGAGGGAGAGAGAAGGAGAGGCGGAGAGAGGGGTTAGGGAGGAGGGGGGGGGGGGTGGGGGGGGCGAGAGGGGGGGTATGATTGAGTAAATGAGTGTTGCTTTCACTTACCTGAGGCTTCAAATTTCAGAAACTTTACACACACACACACACACACACACACACACACACACACACACACACACACACACAACATAATCACCGACACAATTAAAAAAGTGTATATTATCAAGGCTCATATAACTTGAAATAGTAATTAGTGGATGTAGCCCAGGTGTTTTATATAGCGTAATTATACCGTAATTACGTTATATGGTAATTACTCTTGTTTTATATATACAGGCATATAAAGGTCATATAGTTTATATTGAATTATAGAAGGGGGTTATGTTGAGGAGGGGGGAGGAAGGAAGAGGGAAACGGGAAGGAGGAGGAGGAAGGAAGAGGGAGGAGGAAGGAAGAAGAGGAGGGAGGGGGAAGAGGAGGGTAGGAGGAGCCGCCATCTACACATCACAACTCTCAATACAACTAATATGTTAACACTAAGAGCATGATAGATGGTAGTGTTGGAAGGTATGTAAGTTTGGCAGGTGTGGGACAGGTGTGGAACAGGTAGATTGAGAAGAAATGGATATATTGAACCCTTTATTACTTCTCACGCACACACGCACACGCACACACACACCAGACTCTTCCTCCTCCTCCAATATTATCAAGGGGTGAAAAGATATACCGTCAGGAGCACCTATTGTTACCTGCTGCCCGGGCCTGAGAGAGAGAGAGAGAGAGAGAGAGAGAGAGAGAGAGAGAGAGAGTTTCATAGTGAGGGGAAACTGTGTATGGTGAGATAATGAGACAATAGTGAGAAGAAATGTATAAGAAAGGAAAGAAAGAAAAAGGAAGGAAGGAAGGAAGGAAGGAAGTAAAATGGGTAGCTTATTAGGGGAAAGAGTCTATAATTTGTTATGGTTAGGTTAGTTTAGCTTAGGTTATAGGTAATTGGATTAGTTAAGTTACGACATATAGTTAGAATCTCACTCGTACTTTGGTTAATTGGAGGTGTGAGGACGCGTCTTTACCTGCTCCATTTACCTTGTACTTACGATAAGTTCATCACTAATTGGAGGTGTGGGAAGGTATCTGGCAGCTTTACCATTGGTCTAAATTATGCTATCATCTCTCTCTCTCTCTCTCTCTCTCTCATTTTTACGGCATGTCTCCTTCCTGTTTAGTCTCCCCATAAGGCTTCCGTTTTCTTATGCTTCATGATATCACCATTTTCTTTGACTGGGGGCGGCCCGTGACGTCACACTACCACCACGTGCTCCGCCTGGCAAACCCAAACAATTACGTCACACTTTGGTATTGTGGGTGATGACGTCAGACTGGGAGAGGGGGGGAGGGGGGGAGGGATCAATATCTGCAACTTCAATGATCTGATTTTATACATACATACATACATACATACATACATACACATACACACATACATACACACACAGGTACCCATAGGTTAAGTGTTTCATTACGGTAATTGATATAATTAAGTAATGTGGTGAAGTAATCGATCTAATGAACACAATCCACCTTAATTATTATTATGGCCAGGTATAATTAATTAATACACGATTACAAACACTCACTTGATTAATCCGGGTAAAGTAATCCACGTGTCTGTTAATCTGAGTTTGTTGGGGGGATTATTTTTGTTGTTTTTATTAGTTTATTTGTCTGTTCGTGTGTCTGTTTATGTTTTTGTGTCTGTCCGTCTGTCTGTCTGTCTGTCTGTCAGTTCATCCTTCCGTCCGTCTCCAGTTAACTAGTTAGGAACACAGTTAACTCACTAATCTATACTAATTATGCCCCTGGGTGATTAGCGTAAATGAGTACTTGGTGATAATGATGATAACAGTGACCTCTGACCTCATTACCTGGCCTCCTTACCTGGTGGTCATTACCTCTCGTTACCCCGTGTGGAGGTCGTCTGGAGGTTATTAGTAACTGTGTGTTTAGTATTGATGATGATGATAATACGATAAATCTGAACCTTTTTGTAATTGACACACACACACACACACACACACCCCTCGCTCTTACTTCCGGCTTAT
>NW_024715420.1:0-5004 GCF_018991925.1 Homarus americanus
GGGTTACACATGCCTTACAGCCCTGACCTCCTGGGGTACACATACACAAGCCCTACAGCCATGATTTCCTGGAGGACACACATGCCTTACAGCCCTGACCTCCTGGGGTATGCACACAAACATACCGTACATCCCTGACCTCCTGGGGGATACAAACACGCCCTACTGAGTTGCCTTTGCAATTATGAAAAATGGCATGTGTGATCAGAAAGTTTAAAATGGTTATAGAAAAATAGTTACAGTAAGTCCTTGCTTAACGTTGGGGTTACGTTCCTAAAACCGCGACGATATACAAAACAACGTTAAGCGGACCAATTTTCCCTATAAGAAATAGATAAAATATGGGAGTTACGTTCTTGAGCCTCCCTTTGCCCCATGAAATACTTTACATGTACAGAAATTCAAAGCTTCTTGTGTGATGCCTCATGAGGTGCTTGTATGCATTACTATAAAGTCACATTCATTGACATTTATAAGAGAATAACTTAAGACTCCTCTATATATATATATATATATATATATATATATATATATATATATATATATATATATATATATATATATATATATATATATTATATATATATATATATATATATATATATATATATATATATATATATATATATATATATAATATATATATATATATATATATATATATATATATATATATATATATATATATATATATATATATACACACACAGTGACCCCTCGTTTAACGAACACCTCAGTTAACGTAATTTCGATTAACGAACTGCCTTCCATAAGGATCTTCAATTCGGTTAACGAAAAAAAATTCAGTTAACGAAGTTCTTACGAACCGACCTCAACATGTTTTCGCTTGCACTGACCGGGCAACCAGCTTTAGTATCAGTCCGCCAATACATTAATCGGTTCTAGGGCTTAAATTCCTTACTATTTTAGTAAATATTAAGAAGTTTATACTATTCAATAATTTTAAAAGTTTAATATTCAATTTCTTAAGTCATTTTAACAATTATTGAACATAATTGAAGGTAAAGTGACTAGTTTAATGCACGGCATCCAGCTTCTTTACACAGCAAACAGGAGTTAGTCTCTCTCTGTTTTCACTGGAGGTAACATCTTGCTTGAGACTCTTCAACTAAACGCTTTTTTTCTGTGTTTCCAAGCAAATTATTGGTCATTTTGAAATATTTTTTACATATTGACAATATATAATGCAGTGCAGTGTTGATTTAAAGAAAATAATCTTGAATTACACCAAGAGAGCTAAAATTTTATGGGTGAAATGGCGCCATGGGGTGACTTCTCTTCCACCCCAATGCCTTCTCTTCTCCCTTCTCCTCCACCCCCATTCTAAATTCCATCATCATCATCATCATCATCATCATCAGGAGCCTTCTACATACACACCTCAAAGTAAGTGAACTTTTCTACCATTTTTGTTGAATTTAGGAAATTTTCGGTGAGCTGGAACCAATTACCCAAAAACCCATTGAAACAATGGTTTCGGTTAACGAACGACCTTCTGGAACGGATTGAGTTCGTTAACGGAGGGGTCACTGTATATATGTGTATATGTATATATATATATATATTGTGTGTGTGTGTGTGTATGTGTGTGTGTGTGTGTGTGGACATATATATATATACAGTCAACCCTCACTTCACGCGGTCCCACATTCCGCGTTTCCACGTTTACGCGGTGCCCTGCCAGAACCCAGGATGCTCACATTCCGCGGTGGGTGTACCCCTTTACACGGTGAAGTATAATTTTTTTAATTTAGCTCATAAAATTCATACAAATTATCCGGCCAGAATATAATTTACATTGCTGGAATTCTTACAATTTGATGATCATTTTGAATATAAACATCATAGATTTTGCATTAGACATACAAATTTTAGATATAATGTTTACTCTTGAGTAAATATGTTATCTTTTGTGCAAAATATATGATATTTATATTCAAAATATTCCTGGTCTTACAAGGAATCCAGCAATGTCAATTATATTATCCTAACTTTAGTCTGATTTATTATTTATTACTAAAAAGTTAAACAGTCTGGTATTCCCACACATTTATCTAGTAGGGACGTTGGTGGGGGGTGGGGGGGAGGGAGGGAGGGACTGGCGACCGACCATCTGTTACCCTGTGAAGAATATTTTTATTTTTTTATTAACTGAAGATTTTTATTTTAGCTCATAAAATTCATACAAATTACCCGGCCAGAATATAATTTACATTGCTGGAATTCTTACAATTTGGTGATCATTTTGAATATAAACATCATATATTTTGCATTAGACATAAAATTTTTAGATAAAATGTTTAATCTGAGTAAGTATGTTATCTTTTGTGCAAAATATATGACGTTTATATTCAAAATATTCCTGGTCTTACAAGGAATCCAGCAATGTCAATTAGATTATCCTAACTTTAATCTGAGGTATTATTTAATACAAAATGTTAAAATCTAAATTTTTCACCCAACCTTTCTCTTGAAGGGAGGATTGGTGGGGGGTGGGGGGGAGGGTTGGGACTGAACGCGCGGTTGGAAGAGGGGGGGAGGCAAGGTGGGGTACTTTGATTGACAGATAGTGTCGTGAAGAATATTTTTTTTTTTTATTAACTGAAGATATTTGTTTTAGCTCATAAAATTCATACAAATTACCCGGCCTGAATATAATTTCCATTGCTGGAATTCTTACAATTTGGTGATCATTTTGAATATAAACATCATATATTTTGCATTAGACATAAAATTTTTAGATAAAATGTTTAATCTGAGTAAGTATTTTATCTTTTGTGAAAAATATATGACATTTATATTCAAAATATTCCTGGTCTTACAAGGAATCCAGCAATGTCAATTATATTATCCTAACTTTAGTTTGAGGTATTATTTATTACTATACCTGGTTTTCCCCCCAAAATTTCTCAGAGAGGGAAGAGCCGGCAGTGTAGTGTGAGAGGGGGAGGGAGTGTGTCCATTATTTGAATGGACATTAACTTGGCGACTGTATTTCTCTATTTCTCTTAAGTATTAATTGTGTGCATGTACCATCATAAAATTAAGATGTTATTTTTACTACAACATAGTTATGTGTCATCAAAAAGTGGAGTTTGGGGATCGGCCTGGACTCCATTTCAATTAATCCCATATGTTATGTTATTCACTTTACGCGTTTCTCGCTTCCGCGGTACCCTCCGGGTTACATTAACCGCGTAAAGTGAGGGTTAACTGTGTATATATATATATATATATATATATATATATATATATATATATATATATATATATATATATATATATATATATATATATATATATATATATATATACATATATATATATATATATATATATATATATATATCGAGTTCATATATATATACAGTATATATATATATATATATATATATATATATATATATATATATATATATATATATATATATATATATATATATATATATATATATATATATATATATATATATATATATATATATATATATATATATATATATATATATATATATAAAATGGCTCAAAGCCTAATGGGTCAATGGAAAAGTATACTGTATGTTCATATATAAAATGGTGATTACTGCATATAAAAGAAACGGGAGAGGTCATACTCTTTCTGCTATACTGAACTGCAGATTCTTCAGCATTGGATCTTGAGTAAAGTCATTGGTGCGATGAATATTGCATATCTGTTTCTTTCTTGTTGCTGGTGGAACAGCTGTTGTCCTAATAAATTGAGCAGTTTCTCGATCACTAAGCTTCTTAACCACTCTTTGACCTTTGTAAATCTTGCAGCACTGTAAAAGAATATTCAAGAGAATTTTTTACTTTTCAAAATTACCAGGTATGTAACATAAGGTTCCTCAAGCTGAATCCCCAAAATAATATTAACAACTCATTTCCTGGAAATTCTCAACATAAGTTTAAGTTTGAATATGCCTATCTTAATATTTTTCATAGTTGTTTTTGTAATTAATATTCAAACAACCAAAAGTTTGGCATTGTTCCAAAGCATGACTATTGGTTTGTCATAACACTCAGTTGCAGTGAAGTACAGTGCAGTACAGGGGGTCCCCGGGTTACGAACAGGTTCCATTCCTGAGGAAGTTCTTAAGTCGGAAATGTACGTAAGACGGAACACATGCTATGTGCATACCGTACTTGCAGAGCAATGTTTAAAATCCCACTATATCATAGCCTAAGTCTTTATATACATCTAAAATCACTTAATTTAAGAGAAAAGAAGAAATAGAATGACAAAATACAATAAATGAAAGTAAAAAATAAGTCATCAGGTAAATAAAATACTGTAAGTTTCAAGTTTAACCCCATTCGTATCAGCGGGCTTTCGTAAGTCAGACGTTCGTAAGTTGAGGACCCCTGTATATGGAAAAAATGGTTTCGCGTTGCAGAAAGATTTCCTTAGGAACGGAACCCTTCTGTAGCCCGGGGTATGCCTACGGTATACAGGAAAGCCTCCGAAAACGACGCTTCTACTAGCGACGATTCATATTTAAGACCCTGGTTTATTTAGGACCCAATTCAATCTACACCGTTATTTCCTTCGTATTTACGACGAAAATATAATAAAAAATAAAATAAAATTACAATTTCATATAAATAATAACTAAATCCCAATGTATATTATAAAAAAAAAAAACATGCCTTGCGCATGGAGGCTGCAGGGCATGTGAGTGGTGATGCCAGCATCACTAGTATAAACAGACAGCTTGGCGGGCCTTTTGGTTTCGTGCATCTGAACAGGAAAAGGAGAAAAACTTTCTCGGGTTTCTTACAGCATTTTTGCTTCCCTATTTAGCATAAGCAAGAGAGCAAGTGATGGTAGTGCTGATTCAAAAGCTAAAAGAAAGTGTATAAGCTTGGCCGAGAAACAAGATGTGTTAAAACGCTATGAAAAAGGTGAGAGGTCTGTAGATATTATATGCAGCAAGCAATGAACATATTTTCTGAAGTGGATCC
>NW_024715421.1:0-17956 GCF_018991925.1 Homarus americanus
TCGACCAGGGGACGTTTTTATACTCGACCAGGGGCCTTTGTTATGCTCGACAAGGGGACTTTGTTATACTCGATCAGATGACTTTGTTATACTCAATCAGGGGACTTTGTTATACTCGACCAGGGGACTTTGTTTTACTCGATCAGGGGACTTTGTTATACTCGACCAGGGGACTTTGTTATACTCGGTCAGGTGCGTTTGTTATACTCGATCGGGGGCCTTTGTTATACTCATTCAGGGGACTTTGTTATACTCGATCAGGTGACTTTGTTATATTCGTTCATTGGACTTTGTCATACTCGATCAGGGGGCTTTGTTATACTCGACCAGGGGGCTTTGCTATACCCGATCAGGGGACTTTGTTATACTCGACCAAGGGACTTTGTTTTACTCGATCAGGAGACTTTGTTTTACTCGACCACGGGACTTTGTTATGCTCGACGAGGAGCCTTTTTGTTTTACTCGATAAGGGGACTTTGTTATACTCGATGAGGGGACTTTGTTATACTCGATCAGGGGACTTTGTTATACTCGACCAGGGGACTTTGTTTCTCTCGATCAGGGGACTTTGTTTTATTCGTTCATGGGTCTTTGTCATACTCGATCAGGGGGCTTTGTTATACTCGATCAGGGTGCCTTTGTTATGCTCGATCAGGGGACTTTGTTATACTCGATCAGGGGACTTTGTTATATTCGATCAGGGGACTTTGTTTTACTCGACCAGGGGACTTTGTTTTACTCGATCAGAGTACTTTGTTATACTCAATCATGGGACTTTGTTTTTCTCGATGAGGGGGCTTTGTTATACTCGACCAGGGGACTTTGTTTCTCTCGATCAGGGGACTTTGTTATACTCGACCAGGGGACTTTGTTATACTCTACCAGGGTGCCTTTGTTATGCTCGATCATGGGAATTTGATATACTCGATGAGGGGACTTTGTTATACTGAATCAGGGGACTTTTTATATTTGATCAAGGGTCTTTGTTATACTCAGTCAAGGGGGCTTTGTTATACTCGATCAGGTGACTTTGTTATACTCGTTCAGGGGCCTTCGTTATACTCGATCAGGGGACTTTGTTATACTCGACCAGGGGACTTTGTTATACTCGACCGGGGTGCCTTTGTTATGCTCGATCAGTGGACGTTTTTATACTCGACCTGGGGCCTTTGTTATGCTCGCCCAGGGGACTTTGTTATACTCGATCAGAAGACTTTGTTATACTCAATCAGGGGACTTTGTTATACTCGACCTGGGGACTTTGTCTTACTCGATCAGTGGACTGTGTTATACTCGACCAGGGGACTTTGTTATGCTCAGTCAGGTGCCTTTGTTATACTCGATCGGGGGCCTTTGTTATACTCATTCAGGGGACTTTGTTATACTCGATCAGGTGACTTTGTTATATTCGTTCATTGGACTTTGTCATACTCGATCAGGGGGCTTTGTTATACTTGACCAGGGGGCTTTGTTATACCCGATCAGGGGACTTTGTTATACTCGACCAAGGGACTTTGTTTTACTCGATCAGGAGACTTTGTTTTACTCGACCACGGGACTTTGTTATGCTCGACGAGGAGCCTTTTTGTTATACTCGAGAAGGGGACTTTGTTATACTCGATCAGGGGACTTTGTTATACTCGATCAGGGGACTTTGTTATACTCGACCAGGGGGCTTTGTTTCTGTTGACATGGGGACTTTGTTATACTCGACCAGGGACTTTGTTATGCTCGACCAGGGGCCTTTGTTATGCTCGATCTGGGGCTTTGTTATACTCGATCAGGGTACTTTGTTATACTCGATTAGGGGCCTTTGTTATACTCGATTAGGGGACTTTGTTATACTCAATCAGGGGACTTTGTTTTTCTCGATGAGAGGGCCTTGTTATACTCGATCAGGGGACTTTGTTGTACTCGACCAGGGGACTTTCTTTCTCTCGATCAGGGGACTTTGTTATACACGACCAGGGGACTTTGTTATGCTCGACCAGGGGCCTTTGTTATGCTCGATCCGGTTCTTTGTTATACGCGATCAGGGGACTTTGTAATACTCGATCAGGGGATTTTGTTGTACTCGTTCAGGGTCTTTGTTATACTCGATGAGGGGCCTTTGTTATACTCGATCAAGGGACTTTGGTATACTCGATCAGGTGACTTTGTTATACTTGTTCAGAGAACTTTGTTATATTCAATCAGGGGACTTTGTTTTACTCGGGCAGGGGGCTTTGTTATATTCGATCAGGGGACTTTGTTATACTCGATGAGGTTACTTTGTTTTGCCTCGAGCAGGGCTTTTGTTATATTCGATCGGGGACTTTGTTATACTCGATGAGGGGGCTTTGTTATGCTCGATGATGGGACTTTGTTATAAAAAGTGCGTCGGGGACTTTATTCCCATACTTTCGACCAGTGGACGTTTTTATACTTTCGACCAGGGCATTTGTTATGCTCGACCAGAGAGACTTATTTGTACTCGATCAGAGGGACTTTGTTATATACTCAATCAGGGGACTTTGTTATACTCGGTCAGGTGCCTTTGTTATATACTCGATCAGGGCGCTGTTATACTCATTCAGGGGTCTTTGTTATACTCGATCAGGTGACTTTCATATATTCGTTCATGGTCTTTGTCATACTCGATCAGGGGGAGGGCTTTGTTATACTCGTCGGTTGCTGTTATGCTCGATCAGGGGACTTTGTTATACTAGATCAAGGGACTTTGTTATACTCAATCAGGGGACTTTGTTTTTCTCTATCTGGGGGCTTTGTTATACTCGATCTGGGGTCTTTGTTATACTCGACCAGGGGACTTTGTTTTACTCGATCAGGAGACTTTGTTATACTCGACCAGGGGACTTTGTTATGCTCGACCAGGAGCCTTTTTGTTATACTCGATAAGGGGACTTTGTTATACTTGATCAGGGGACTTTGTTATACTCGATCAGGGGACTTTGTTATACTCGACCAGGGGACTTTGTTTATGTTGACATGGGGACTTTTATACTCGACCAGGGGACTTTGTTATGCTCGACCAGGGGCCTTTGTTATGCTCGATCCGGGGCTTTGTTATACTCGATTAGGGGACTTTGTTATACCCGATCACGGGACTTTGTTATACCCGATGAGGGGACTTTGTTATATTCGTTCATGGGTCTTTGTCATACTCGATGAGGGGGCTTTGTTATACTCGATCAGGGGACTTTGTTATACTCGACCAGGGGACTTTTTTCTCTCGATCAGGGGACTTTGTTATATTCATTCATGGGTCTTTGTCATACTCGATCAGGGGTCTTTGTTATACTCGATCAGGGTGCCTTTGTTATGCTCGATCAGGGGACTTTGTTATACTCGATCAGGGGACTTTGTTATACTCGATCAGGGGACTATGTTTTACTCGACCAGGGGACTTTGTTTCACTCGATCAGAGTACTTTGTTATACTCAATCATGGGACTTTGGTTTTTTCGATGAGGGGGCTTTGTTATACTCGATCAGGGGACTTTGTTATACTCGACCAGGGGACTTTGTTTCTCTCGATCAGGGGACTTTGTTATGCTCGACCAGGGTGCCTTTGTTATGCTCGATCATGGGAATTTGTTATACTCGATGAGGGGACTTTGTTATACTGAATCAGGGGACTTTTTATATTTGATCAAGGGTCTTTGTTATACTCGATCAAGGGGGCTTTGTTATACTCGATCAGGTGACTTTGTTATACTCAATCAGGGGCCTTCGTTATACTCGATCAGAGGACTTTGTTATACTCGACCAGGGGACTTTGTTATACTCGACCGGGGTGCCTTTGTTATGCTCGATCAGGGGACGTTTTTATACTCGACCTGGGGCCTTTGCTATGCTCGACCAGGGGACTTTGTTATACTCGATCAGAAGACTTTGTTATACTCAATCAGGGGACTTTGTTATACTCGACCTGGGGACTTTGTCTTACTCGATCAGGGGACTTTGTTATACTCGACCAGGGGACTTTGTTATGCTCAGTCAGGTGCCTTTGTTATAGTCGATCGGGGGCCTATGTTATACTCATTCAGGGGACTTTGTTATACTCGATCAGGTGACTTTGTTATATTCGTTCATGGGACTTTGTCATACTCGATCAGGGGGCTTTGTTATACTCGACCAGGGTGCCTTTGTTATGCTCGATCAGGGGACTTTGTTATACTCGATCAAGGGACTTTGTTATACTCAATTATGGGACTTTGTTTTTCTCTATCAGGGGGCTTTGTTATACTCGATCAGGGGAATTTGTTATACTCGACCAGGGAACTTTGTTTTACTCGATGAGGAGACTTTGTTTTACTCGACCAGGGGACTTTGTTATGCTCGACGAGGAGCCTTTTTGTTATACTCGATAAGGGGACTTTGTTATACTCGATGAGGGGACTTTGTTATACTCGACCAGAGGACTTTGTTTCTGTTGACATGGGGACTTTGTTATACTCGACCAGGCACCTTTGTTATGCTCGACCAGGGGCCTTTGTTATGCTCGATCTGGGGCTTTATTATACTCGATCAGGGGACTTTGTTATACTCGATTAGGGGCCTTTGTTATACTCGATTAGGGGACTTTGTTATACTCGATCACGGGACTTTGTTATACTTGATGAGGGGACTTTGTTTTACTCGACCAGGGGACTTTGTTTTACTCGATCAGAGTACTTTGTTACACTCAATCAGGGGACTTTGTTTTTCTCGATGAGGGGGCTTTGTTATACTCGATCACGGGACTTTGTTATACTCGACCAGGGGACTTTCTTTCTCTCCATCAAGGGACTTTGTTATACTCGACCAGGGAACTTTGTTATGCTCGACCAGGGGCCTTTGTTATTCTCGATCCGGTTCTTTGTTATACTCGATCAGGGGACTTTGTTATACTCGATCAGGGGATTTTGTTGTACTCGTTCAGGGTCTTTGTTATACTCGATAAGGGGCCTTTGTTATACTCGATCAAGGGACTTTGGTATACTCAATCAGGTGACTTTGTTATACTTGTTCAGAGGACTTTGTTATACTTAATCAGGGGACTTTGTTTTACTCGAGCAGGCGGCTTTGTTATATTCGATCAGGGGACTTTGTTATACTCAATCAGGGGGCTATGTTTTACTCGAGCAGGGGGCTTTGTTATATTCGATCAGGGGACTTTGTTATCCTCGATGAGGGGGCTTTGTTATACTCGACCAGGTGACATTTTTATACTCGACCAGGGGCCTTTGTTATGCTCGACCAGGGGACTTTGTTATACTCGATCAGAGGACTTTGTTATACTCAATCAGGGGACTTTGTTATACTCGACCAGGGGACTTTGTTTTACTCAATCAGGGATCTTTGTTATACTCGACCAGGGGGACTTTGTTTTACTCAATCAGGAGACTTTGTTATATTCGACCAGGGGACTTTGTCATGCTCGACCAGGAGCCTTTTTGTTATACTCGATAAGGGGACTTTGTTATACTCGATCAGGGGACTTTGTTATACTCGATCATTGGACTTTGTTATACTCGACCAGGGGACTTTGTTTATGTTGACATGGGGACTTTTTATACTCGACCAGGGGACTTTGTTATGCTCGATCCGGGTCTTTGTTATACTCGATTAGGGGACTTTGTTATACTCGATCACGGAACTTTGTTATACTCGATGAGGGGACTTTGATTTACTTGACCAGGGGACTTTGTTATACTCGACAGGGGACTTTGTTTCACTCGATCAGGGGACTTTCTTATACTCGACCAGGGGACTTTGTTTCACTCGATCAGGGGCCTTTGTTATGCTCGACCAGGGGACTTCTTTATACTCGATCAGAGGACTTTGTTATACTCAATCAGGGGACTTTGTTATACTCGACCAGGGACTTTGTTTTACTCGATCAGGGGACTTTGTTATACTCGACCAGGGGACTTTGTTATACTCGGTCAGGTGCCTTTGTTATACTCGATCGGGGGCCTTTGTTATACTCATTCAGGGGACTTTGTTATATTTGTTCATGGGTCTTTGTCATACTCGATCAGGGGGCTTTGTTATACTCGACCAGGGTGCCTTTGTTATGCTCGATCAGGGGACTTTGTTATACTCGATCAGGGGACTTTGTTATACTCGATCAGGGGACTTTGGTTTACTCGTCCAGGGGACTTTGTTTTACTCGATCAGAGTACTTTGTTATACTCAATCAGGGGACTTTGTTTTTCTCGATGAGGGGGCTTTGTTATACTCGATCAGGGGACTTTGTTATACTCGACCAGGGGAGTTTGTTTCTCTCGATCAGGGGACTATGTTATATTCGTTCATGGGTCTTTGTCATACTCGATGAGGGGGCTTTGTTATACTCGACCAGGGTGCCTTTGTTATGCTCGATCAGGGGACTTTGTTATACTCGATCAGGGGACTTTGTTATACTCAATCAGGGGACTTTGTTTTACTCGACCAGGGGACTTTGTTTTACTCGATCAGAGTACTTTGTTATACTCAATCAGGGGACCTTGTTTTTCTCGATGAGGGGGGCTTTGTTATACTCGATCAGGGGACTTTGTTATACTCGACCAGGGGACTTTGTTTCTCTCGATCAGGGGACTTTGTTATACTCGACCTGGGGACTTTGTTATACTCTACCAGGGTGCCTTTGTTATGCTCGATCATGGGAATTTGTTATACTCGATGAGGGGACTTTGTTATACTGAATCAGGGGACTTTTTATATTTGATCAAGGGTCTTTGTTATACTCGATCAAGGGGGCTTTGTTATACTCGAACAGGTGACTTTGTTATACTCGATCAGGGGCCTTCGTTATACTCGATCAGGGGACTTTTTTATACTCGACCAGGGGACTTTGTTATACTCGACCGGGGTGCCTTTGTTATGCTCGATCAGGGGACGTTTTTATACTCGACCTGGGGCCTTTGTTATACTCGACCAGGGGACTTTGTTATACTCGATCAGAAGACTTTGTTATATTCAATCAGGGGACTTTGTTATACTCGACCTGAGGACTCTGTCTTACTCGATCAGGGGACTTTGTTATACTCGACCAGGGGACTTTGTTATGCTCAGTTAGGTGCCTTTGTTATACTCGATCGGGGGCCTTTGTTATACTCATTCAGGGGACTTTGTTATACTTGATCAGGTGACTATGTTATATTCGTTCATGGGACTTTTCCATACTCGATCAGGGGGCTTTGTTATACTCGACCAGGTGACTATGTTATATTCGTTCATGGGACTTTGTCATACTCGATCAGGGCTTTATACTCGATCGAGTGACTATATTCGTTCATGGGACTTTGTCATACTCGATCAGGGGCTTTGTTGCCTCGATCAGGGGACTTTGTTATACTCGATCAGGGGCGCTGTTATGCTCGATCTCTTTGGCTTTGTTTTACTCGATCAGGGGTTTGTTATACTCGATTAGGGGCCTTTGTTGCTCTCGATTAGGGACTTTATTATACTCGATCACGGGACTTTATTTATATGATGGGGGACTTTGTTTTACTCGACCAGGGGACTTTGTTTCGATCAGAGTACTTTGTTATACTCAATCAGGGGACTTTGTTTTTCTCGATGAGGGGGCTTTGTTATACTCGATCAGGGGACTTTGTTATACTCGACCAGGGGACTTTGTTTCTCTCGATCAGGAGACTTTGTTATACTCGACCAGGGGACTTTGTTATGCTCGACCAGGTGCCATTGTTATGCTCGATCCGGTTCTTTGTTATACTCGATCAGGGGACTTTGTTATACTCGATCAGGGGATTTTGTTGTACTCGTTCAGGGTCTTTGTTATACTCAATCAGGGGACTTTGTTTTTCTCTATCAGGGGGCTTTGTTATACTCGATCAGGTGACTTTGTTATACTTGTTTAGAGGACTTTGTTATACTCAATCAGGGTACTTTGTTTTACTCGAGCAGAGGGCTTTGTTATATTCGATCAGGGGACTTTGTTATACTCAATCAGGGGACTTTGTTTTACTCGAGCAGGGGGCTTTGTTATATTCGATCCGGGTACTTTGTTATACTCGATGAGGGGGCTTTGTTATACTTGATCATGGAACTTTGTTATAGTCGTCCAGGGGACTTTGTTATACTCGACCAGGGGACATTTTTATACTCGACCGGGGGCCTTTGTTATGCTCGACCAGGGGACTTTGTTATACTCGATCAGAGGACTTTGTTATGCTCAATCAGGGGACTTTGTTATACTCGACCAGGGGACTTAGTTTTACTCGATCAGGGGACTTTTTATACTCGACCAGGGGACTTTGTTATTCTCGGTCAGGTGCCTTTGTTATACTCGATCGGGGGCCTTTGTTATACTCATTCAGGGGTCTTTGTTATACTCGATCAGGTGACTTTGTTATATTCGTTCATGGGTCTTTATCATACTCGATCAGGGGGCTTTGTTATACTCGACCAGGGTGCCTTTGTTATGCTCGATCAGGGGACTTTGTTATACTCGATCAAGGGACTTTGTTAAAGTCAATCAGGGGACTTTGTTTTTCTCTATCAGGGGGCTTTGTTATACTCGATCAGGGGTCTTTGTTATACTCGACCAGGGAACTTTGATTTACTCGATCAGGAGACTTTGTTATACTCGACCAGTGGACTTTGTTATGCTCGACCAAGAGCCTTTTTGTTACACTCGATAAGGGGACTTTCTTATACTCGATCAGGGGACTTTGTTATACTCGATCAAGGGACTTTCTTATACACGACCAGGGGACTTTGTTTATGTTGACATGGGGACTTTTTATACTCGACCAGGGGACATTGTTATGCTCGACCAGGGGCCTTTGTTATGCTCGATCCGGGGCTTTGTTATACTCGATTAGGGGACTTTGTTATACTCGATCACGGGACATTGTTATACCTGATGAGGGGAATTTTGATTACTTGACCAGGGACTTTGTTATACTCGACCAGGGACTTTGTTTCACTCTCTCGATCAGGGACTTTGTTATACTCGACCAGGGGACTTTGCTTTTGTGCTCGACCAGGGCCTTTGTTATGCCTCGATCCGGTTCTCTTTGTTATACCTCGATCAAGGGACTTTGGTATACTCGATCAGGTGACTTTGTTATACTTGTTCAGAGGACTTTGTTATACTCAATCAGGGGACTTTGTTTTACTCGAGCAGGGGGCTTTGTTATATTCGATCAGGGGACTTTGTTATGCTCGACCAGGGGCCTTTGTTATACACGATCCGGGGCTTTGTTATACTCGATCAGGGGACTTTGTTATACTCGATCAGGGGACTTTGTTGTAATCGTTCAGGGACTTTGTTATACTCGAACAAAGGCCTTTGTTATACTCGATCAGGGGACTTTGGTATACTCAATCAGGTGAGTTTTTTATACTCGTTCAGAGGACTTTGTTATACTCGATCAGTGGGCTTTGTTATACTCGATCAGGGGCCTTTGTCATACTCGATGAGGGGGCTTTGTTATACTCAATCATGGGACTTTGTTATAGTCGTCCAGGGGACTTTGTTATACTCGACCAGGGGACGTTTTTATACTCGACCAGGGTCCTTTGTTATGCTCGACTAGGGGACTTTGTTATACTCGATCAGACGACTTTGTTATACTCAATCAGGGGACTTTGTTATACTCGACCAGGGGACTTTGTTACACTCGGTCAGGTGCCTATGTTATACTCGATCGGGGGCCTTTGTTATACTGATTTAGGGGACTTTGTTATACTTGATGAGGGGCCATTTTTATACTCAAGCAGGGGCTTTTGTTATAATCGATCAGGGGACTTTGGTTTACTCGATCAGGTGACTTTGTTATATTCGTTCATGGGACTTTGTTATACTCGATCAGGGGTCTTTGTTATACTCAAAGAGGGGCCTTTGTAATACTCAATGAGGGGGTTTTTCTATACTCGATCAGGGGACTTTGTTTTACTCGCCCAGGGGACTTTGTTATACTCGACCAGGCGGCTTTGTTATACTCGATCAGGGGCGTTTCATATTCTCGATCAGGTGACTTTGTTATACTTTGTTGTGACTTTGTTATACTGATCAGGTGACTTTGTTGTACCTTTCGGTGAGGGACTTTGCATACATGATCAGGGGAGTTTGTTATTCGATCAGGGTATTTGGTTATACCTGATCAGGGGCCTTTGTGATATACCCGATTTGGGGACTATTTTATACTCGATCAAGGAAATTTGTTATACTCGATGAGGAGACTTTGTTATACCTGACAAGGGGGCTTTGATATACTCGATCAGACTTTTTATATTTAATCAGGGGTGCTTGTTATACTCGATCATTAGCTTTGTTATACCTGATCAGGGCCTTTGTTATACTCAATTAGGGACTTTGTTATATCGATCAGGGGATCTTTTGTTATATTCGACCAGGAGACTTTGTTATACTCGACAAGGGGCCTTATGCTCGACTAGGGACTTTGTTATACTCAATCAGGGGACTTTGTTTTTATCTATCAGGGGCCTTTGTTATGCTCGATCCGGGGCTTTGTTATACTCGATCAGGGGACTTTGTTATACTCGACCAGGGGACTTTGTTTTACTTGATCAGGGGACTTTGTTATACTCGACCAGGAGACTTTATTATACTCGACCCGGGTGCCTTTGTTATGCTCGATCAGTTGACTTTGTTATACTCGATCAGGGGACTTTGTTATACTCGATGAGGGGACTTTGTTATACTCGATCAGGGGGCTTTTGTTATACTCGATCAGAGGACTTTGTTATACTCGATCAGAGGTCGTTGTTATACTCCATCAGGGTACTTTGTTATACTCTACCAGGGGACTTTGTTATGATCGACCAGGGTGCCTTTGTTATGCTCAATCATGGAATTTGTTATACTCGACGAGGGGACTTTTTCATACTTAATCTGGGGACTTTTTATATTTGATGAGGGGGCTTTGTTATACTCGATCAAGGGGGCTTTCTTATACTCGATCAGGAGACTTTGTTATACTCGATCACGGGCCTTCGTTATACTCGATCAGGGGACTTTGTTATACTCGACCAGGGGACTTTGTTATACTCGACCAGGAGCCTTTTTGTTATACCGATAAGGGGACTTTTGTTATACTCGATCTGGTGATTTTTATATTTGATCAGTGGGCTTTGTTATACTGATCAAGTGGGTTTTGTTATACTCGATCAGGGGACTTTGTTATACTCGATCAGGGGCCTTCGTTATACTCGATCAGGGGACTTTGTTATACTCGACCAGGGGACATTGTTATACTAGACCAGGGTGCCATTGTTAAGCTCGATCAGGGGACTTTGTTTTACTCGATCAGGGGATTTTGTTATACTCAATTAGGGGACTTTGTTTTTCTCGATCAGGGGGCTTTGTTATACTCGATCATTGGACTTTGTTATACTCGACCAGGGGACTTTGTTTTACTCGATCAGGAGACTTTGTTATACTCGACCAGGAGACTTAGTTATGCTCGACCAGGAGCCTTTTTGTTATACTCGATCAGGGGACTTTGTTATACTCGATCAGGGGACTTTGTTATACTCGATCAGGGGACTTTGTTATATGCAACCAGGGGACTTTGTTTCTCTCGATCATAGGACTTTGTTATACTCGACCAGGGGACTTTGTTATGCTCGACCAGGGGCCTTTGTTATGCTCGATCCGGGGCTTTGTTATACTCGATCAGGTGACTTTGTTATACTCGATCAGGGGCCTTTTGTTATACTCGATCAGGGGACTTTGTTATACTCGATCAGGGCTTTGTTATACTCGATCAGGGACTTTGTTTTTTCTCGATGAGGGGGCTTTGTTATACTCGATCAATTGACTTTGTTATATTCGTTCATGGGACTTTGTCATACTCGATCAGGGGGCTTTGTTATACTCGACCAGGGTACCTTTGTTATGCTCGATCAGGGAACTTTGTTATACTCAATCAAGGGACTTTGTTATACTCAATCAGGGGACTTTGTTTTTCTCTATCAGAGGGCTTTGTTATACTCGATCAGGGGAATTTGTTATACTCGACCAGGGGACTTTGTTTTACTCGATTAGGAGACTTTGTTTTACTCGACCAGGGGACTTTGTTATGCTGGACGAGGAGCCTTTTTGTTATACTCGATAAGGGGACTTTGTTATACTCGATCAGGGGACTTTGTTATTCCCGATCAGGGGACTTTGTTATACTCGACCAGGGGACTTTGTTTCTGTTGACATGGGGACTTTGTTATACACGACCAGGGGACTTTGTTATGCTCGACCAGGGGCCTTTGTTATGCTCGATCCGGGGCTTTGTTATACTCGATCAGCGGACTTTGTCATACTCGATTAGGGGCCTTTGTTATACTCGATTAGGGGACTTTATTATACGCGATCACGGGACTTTGTTATACTCGATGAGGGGACTTTGTTTTACTCAATCAGGGAACTTTGTTATACTCGACCAGGGGACTTTGTTATACTCGGTCAGGTGCCTTTGTTATACTCGATCGGGGCCTTTGTTATACTCATTCAGGGGACTTTGTTATACTCGATCAGGTGACTTTGTTATATTCGTTCATGGGTCTTTGTCATACTCGATCAGGGGGCTTTGTTATACTCGACCAGGGTGCCTTTGTTATGCTCGATCAGGGGAGTTTGTTCTACTCGATCAAGGGACTTTGTTATACTCAATCAGGGGACTTTGTTATACTCGATCAGGGGACTTTGTTATACTCGATGAGGGGGCTTTGTTATACTTGATCAGGAGACTTTGTTATACTCGACCAGGGGTCTTTGTTTCTCTCGATCAGGGGACTTTGTTATACTCGACCAGTGGACTTTGTTATACTCTACCAGGGTGCCTTTGTTATGCTCGATCATGGGAATTTGTTATACTCGATGAGGGGACTTTGTTATACTCGATTAGGGGCCTTTGTTATACTCGATTAGGGGACTTTGTTATACTCGATCACGGGACTTTGTTATACTCGATGATGGGACTTTGTTATGCTCGACCAGGGGACTTTGTTGTACTCGATCAGAGTACTTTGTTATACTCAATCAGGGGACTTTGTTTGTCTCGATGAGGGGGCTTTGTTATACTCGATCAGGGGACTTTGTTTTACTCGACCAGGGGACTTTGTTTCTCTCGATCAGGGGACTTTGATATACTCGACCAGGGGACTTTGTTATGCTCGACCAGGGGCCTTTGTTATGCTCGATCCGGTTCTTTGTTATACTCGATCAGGGAACTTTGTTATACTCGATCAGGGGATTTTGTTGTACTCGTTCAGGGCCTTTGTTATACTCGATCAAGGGACTTTGGTATACTCGATCAGGTGACTTTGTTATACTTGTTCAGAGGACTTTGTTACACTCAATCAGGGGACTTTGTTTTACTCGAGCAGGGGGCTTTGTTATATTCGATCAGGGGACTTTGTTATACTCAATCAGGGGACTTTGTTTTACTCGAGCAGGGGGCTTTGTTATATTCGATCAGGGGACTTTGTTATACTCGATGAGGGGCTTTGTTATACTCGATCATGGGACTTTGTTATAGTCGTCCATGGGACTTTGTTATACTCGACCAGGGGACGTTTTAATACTCGACCAGGGGCCTTTGTTATGCTCGAACAGGGGACTTTGTTATACTCGATCAGAGGACTTTGTTATACTCAATCAGGGGACTTTGTTATACTCGACCAGGGGACTTTGTTTTACTCGATCAGGGGACTTTGTTATACTCGACCAGGGGACTTTGTTATACTCGGTCATTTGCTTTTGTTATACTCATTCAGGGGACTTTGTTATACTCGATCAGGGGCCTTTGTTATACTCGATCTGGGGACTTTGTTATACTCGATCAGGGGACTTTGTTATACTCGATCAGGGGACTTTGTTTTTCTCGATGAGGGGGCTTTGCTATACTCGATCAGGGGACTTTGTTATACTCGACCAGGGGACTTTGTTTCTCTCGATTAGGGGACTTTGTTATACTCGACCAGGGGACTTTGTTATACTGAATCAGGGGACTTTTTATATTTGATCAGTGGTCTTTGTTATACTCGACCAGGGGACTTTGTTATACTCGACCAGGGTGCCTTTGTTATGCTCGATCAGGGGACGTTTTTATACTCGACCTGGGGCCTTTGTTATGCTTGACCAGGGGACTTTGTTATACTTGATCAGAGGACTTTGTTATACTCAATCAGGGGACTTTGTTATACTCGACCTGGGGACTTTGTCTTACTCGATCAGGGGACTTTGTTATACTCGACCAGGGGATCTTTGTTATACTCGGTCAGGTGCCTTTGTTATACTCGATCGGGGACCTTTGTTATACTCATTCAGGGGATTTTGTTATACTCGATCAGGTGACTTTGTTATATTCGTTCAGGGGACTTTGTCATACTCGATTAGGGGGCTTTGTTATACTCGACCAGGGTGCCTTTGTTATGCTCGATCAGGGGACTTTGTTATACTCGATCAAGGGACTTTGTTATACTCAATCAGGGGACTTTGTTTTTCTCTATCAGGGGGCTTTGTTATACTCGATCAGGGGACTTTGTTATACTCGACCAGGGGACTTTGTTTTACTCGATTAGGAGACTTTGTTTTACCCGACCAAGGGACTTTGTTATGCTGGACGAGGAGCCTTTTTGTTATACTCGATAAGGGGACTTTGTTATACTCGATCAGGGGACTTTGTTATTCTCGATCAGGGGACTTTGTTATACTCGACCAGGGGGCTCTGTTTCTGTTGACATGGGGACTTTGTTATACTCGACCAGGGGACTTTGTTATGCTCGACCAGGGGCCTTTGTTATGCTCGATCCGGGGCTTTGTTATACTCGATCAGGGGACTTTGTTATACTCGATTAGGGGCCTTTGTTATACTCGATTAGGGGACTTTGTTATACGCGATCACGGGACTTTGTTATACTCGATGAGGGGACTTTGTTTTACTCGATCAGAGTACTTTGTTATACTCGACCAGGGGACTGTGTTATACTCGGTCAGGTGCCTTTGTTATACTCGATCGGGGGCCTTTGTTATACTCATTCAGGGGACTTTGTTATACTCGATCAGGTGACTTTGTTATCTTCGTTCATGGGTCTTTGTCATACTCGATCAGGGGGCTTTGTTATACTCGACGAGGGTGCCTTTGTTATGCTCAACCAGGGGACTTTGTTATACTCGATCAAGTGACTTTGTTATACTCAATCAGGGGACTTTGTTTTTCTCTATCAGGGGGCTTTGTTATACTCGATCAGGGATTTTGTTATACTCGACCAGGGGACTTTGTTTTACTCGATCAGGAGACTTTTTTATACTCGACCAGGGGACTTTGTTATGCTCGACCTGGAGCCTTTTTGTTATACTCTACCAGGGTGCCTTGCGAGGCCTGGATCATTTGAATTTGTTATACTCGATAAGAGGACTTTGTTCTACTGAATCAGGGGACTTTTTATATTTGATCAGGGGTCTTTGTTATACTCGATCAAGGGGGCTTTGTTATACTCGATCAGGTGACTTTGTTATACTCGATCAGGGGCCTTCGTTATACTCGATCAGGGGACTTTGTTATACTCGACCAGGGGGCTTTGTTATACTCGGTCAGGTGTCTTTGTTATACTCGATCGTTGTTCTTTGTTATACTCATTCAGGGGACTTTGTTATACTCGATCAGGTGACTTTGTTATATTCGTTCATGGGACTTTGTCATGCTCGATCAGGGGGCTTTCTTATACTCGACCAGGGTGCCTTTGTTATGCTCGATCAGGGGACTTTGTTATACTCAAACAAGGGACTTTGTTATACTCAATCAGGGGACTTTGTTTTTCTCTATCAGGGGGCTTTGTTATACTCGATCAGGGGACTTTGTTATACTCGACAAGGGTACTTTGTTATACTCGATCAGGAGACTTTGTTTTACTCGACCAGGGGACTTTGTTATACTCGATCAGGGGACTTTGTTATTCTTGATCAGGGGACTTTGTTATACTCGACCAGGGGACTTTGTATCTGTTGACATGGGGACGTTGTTATACTCGACCAGGGGACTTTGTTATGCTCGACCAGGGGCCTTTGCTATGCTCGATCCGGAGCTTTGTTATACTCGATCAGGGGACTTTGTTATACTCAATTAGGGGCCTTTGATATACTCGATTAGGGGACTTTGTTATACTCGATCACGGGACTTTGTTATACTCGATGAGGGGACTTTGTTATACTCGACCACGGGACTTTGTTGTACTCGATCAGAGTACTTTGTTATACTCAATCAGGGGACTTTTGTTTGTCTCATGAGGGGCTTTGTTATACCTCGATCAGGGACTTTGTTATACTCGACCAGGGACTTTGTTTCCTCTCGATCAGGGACTTTGATATACTCGACCAGACTTTTGTTATGCTCGACCAGGGGCCTTTGTTATGCTCGATCCGGTTCTTGTTAGTACTCGATCAGGAACTTTGTTATACTCTGATCAGGATTTTGCTGTACTGCTCAGGGCCTTTGTTATACTCGGGATCAAGGGACTTTGGTATACTCGATCAGGTGACTTTTGTTATACTTGTTCAGAGGACTTTGTTATACTCAATCAGGGGGACTTTGTTTTACTCGAGCAGGGGCTTTGTTAAATCTGATCAGGGACTTTGTTATACTCAATCAGGGGACTTTGTTTTACTCGAGTAGCTTTGTTATATTCCTCGATCAGGGACTTTGTTATACTTCGATGAGGGTCTTTGTTATACTCGATCATGGGACTTTGTTATAGTCGTCCAGGAAATTTGTTATACTCGACCAGGGGACGTTTTTATACTCGATCAGGGGCCTTTGTTATGCTCGACCAGGGGACTTTGTTATACTCGATCAGAGGACTTTGTTATACTCAATCAGGGGACTTTGTTATACTCGACCAGGGGACTTTGTTTTACTCGATCAGGGGACTTTGTTATACTCGACCAGGGGACTTTGTTATACGCGGTCAGGTGCTTTTGTTATAATCTATCGTGGGCCTTTGTTATACTATTTCAGGGGACTTTGTTATACTCGATCAGGTGACTTTGTTATATTCGTTCATGGGTCTTTGTCATACTCGATCAGGGGGCTTTGTTATACTCGACCAGGGTGCCTTTGTTATGCTCGATCAGGGGACTTTGTTATACTCGATCAGGGGATTTTGTTATACTCGATCAGGGGACTATGTTTTACTCGACCAGGGGACTTTGTTTTACTCGATCAGAGTACTTTGTTATACTCAATCAGGGGACTTTGTTTTTCTCGATGAAGGGGCTTTGTTATACTCGATCAGGGGACTTTGTCATACTCGACCAGGGGACTTTGTTTCTCTCGATTAGGGGACTTTGATATACTCGACCAGGGGACTTTGTTATACTCTACCAGGGTGCCTTTGTTATGCTCGATCATGGGAATTTGTTATACTCGATGAGGGGACTTTGTTATACTGAATCAGGGGACTTTTTATATTTGATCAGTGGTCTTTGTTATACTCCATCAAGGGGGCTTTGTTATACTCGATCAGGTGACTTTGTTATACTCGATCAGGTGCCTTCGTTATACTCGATCAGGGGACTTTGTTATACTCGACCAGGGGACTTTGTTATACTCGACCAGGGTGCCTTTGCTATGCTCGATCAGGGGACGCTTTTATACTCGACCTGGGGCCTTTGTTATGCTTAAACCAGGGGACTTTGTTATACTCGATCAGAGGACTTTGTTATACTCAATCAGGGGACTTTGTTATACTCGACCTGGGGAGTTTGTCTTACTCGATCAGGGGACTTTGTTATTCTCGACCAGGGGACTTTGTTATACTCGGTCAGGTGCCTTTGTTATACTCGATCGGACTCCTTTGTTATACTCATTCAGGGGACTTTGTTATACACGATCAGGTGACTTTGTTATATTCGTTCATGGGACTTTGTCATACTCGATCAGGGGGCTTTGTTATACTCGACCAGGGTGCCTTTGTTATGCTCG
>NW_024715422.1:0-13401 GCF_018991925.1 Homarus americanus
TGTAGTGATGATGGGTGGTGTTATATGTAGTGATGCTGGATGGTGTCATATGTAATGATGATGGATGGAGTTATATGTAGTGATGATGGATGATATTATATGTAGTGATGATGGTTGGTGTTATATGTAGTGATGTTGGATGGTGTTATATGTCGTGATGGATGGTTCTATATGTAGTGATGGTGGATGGTGTTATATGTAGTGATGATGGATCATGTTATATGTAGTGATGATGGATAGTGTTATATGTAGTGATGATGATGGATGGTGTTATAAGTAGTGATGATGGATGTTGTTATATGTATTGATGAAGGATGGTGTTAGTGAAGATTGTGAAGTGAGATATAGTGAAGATTGTGAAGTGAGGTGTAGTGAAGATTGTGAAGTGAGATGTAGTGAAGATTGTGAAGTGAGATGTGGTGAAGATTGTGAAGTGAGATGTAGTGAAGATTGTGAAGTGAGATGTAGTGAAGATTGTGAAGTGACATGTAGTGAAGATTGTGAAGTGAGATGTAGTGAAGATTGTGAAGTGAGATGTAGTGAAGATTGTGAAGTGAGATGTAGTGAAGATTGTGAAGTGAGATGTAGTGAAGACTGTGAAGTGAGATGTGGTGAAGATTGTGAAGTGAGATGTAGTGAAGATTGTGAAGTGAGATGTAGTGAAGATTGTGAAGTGAGATGTAGTGAAGATTGTGAAGTGAGATGTATTGAAGATTGTGAAGTGAGATGTAGTGAAGATTGTGAAGTGAGATGTAGTGAAGATTGTGAAGTAAGAAGTGGTAAAGATTGTGAAGTAAGATGTGGTAAAGATTGTGAAGTGAGATGTAGTGAAGATTGTGAAGTGAGATGTAATGAAGATTGTGAAGTGAGATGTAGTGAAGATTGTGAAGTGAGATGTAGTGAAGATTGTGAAGTGAGATGTAATGAAGATTGTGAAGTGAGATGTAGTGAAGATTGTGAAGTGAGATGTAGTGAAGATTGTGAAATGAGATGTAGGGAAATTGTGAAGTGAGATGTAGTGAAGATTGTGAAGTGAGATGTAGTGAAGATTGTGAAGTGGGATGTAGTGAAGATTGTGAAGTGAGATGTAGTGAAGATTGTGAAGTGAGATGTAGTGAAGATTGTGAAGTGAGATGTAGTGAAGATTGTGAAGTGCCCTCTCTAGAGCCCCAGCCAGGGTTGCTACTCCATCCCTAGACAGGTGCACCCCATCCCTAGCATAAAGGTCCCTTCTGCCATAGAAGTTGTCCCAGTTGTCAATGAGATCACTGGTTCAATTATCACAGAGTATTATGTTAGCAGCAGACGACATGTTAATGCATGTTAATGTTAATGAAGAGAAATCCCATTACAGACGTAGAGAGAGAGAGAGAGAGAGAGAGAGAGAGAGAGGTTGATAAGACGACCAAATCTATTCTCATTTACTCAACGTGTAAGTAAAGACGTTATTTTTGTAACTATTAGTAAGAGATGAATGAGATTATCAAGGTACATTATTTTATGAGGGTGGAAATGACAACAGATTTGCTTACCTTTCATATTCTCTCTCTCTCTCTCTCTCTCTCTCTCTCTCTCTCTTTAATCTATACCCCCTTCTCTGCCTTCATCTCTCCATACACAGATACACCAGTACATTCCCTGTAGATAGTATCAGGGCGAAATTCATATCATAACACGAGCCAATACTTCAGTGTAGCTCCCTCCCTCCTTCCTTACCTTCTTTCTTCTCTTCCTCCCTTCCTACCTCCCTCCCTTATTCCTTACCTACTTCTCTTCTCTCTTACCTCCCTCCCTCCCTTCTTACCTCCCTCCCTTCCTCCTTTCTTACCTCCCTCCCTCCCTCCCTCCACCCTTACCTCTCTTCTTACTTCCCTCCCTACTTCTCTCCCTCCCTCCTTACCTCTCTCCCCCCTACCACACACACACACATCAGTACACGATATCACAACAAACTTCAAAACTTCCACCATAAGACTGTAACTTCGAATGCCTGTTTCCTGCCCGTCTGGCTTTCCATGTTTACTTATGCCAGAAGAATTTACATAATCTGTTGCTCGGCTCTGGTTAAGTCATCGTTTGTGTCCGGAAATATTGTGACTCACTCGGCTGAACTTGTCGGAGGAGAGTGACGTAATTTGGTACTTGTGGGCAAATAACTCTCCGTCTGCCTCTGTTTACGTGTCCCCCGTAGATTGTATATGTCTTTTGTTAGTCACTCCATATGTGCGTCCATGCGCGTGCTTCCGTATATTGCATGCGTGTGTCTGCGTTATCGATTTAAACGGTATTTCTCACTCACTCACACTCAATACGCTTTCTCTCTTTCCATTTGATTTTTTCTCTCTCTCTCTCTCTCTCTCTCTCTCTCTCTCTCTCTCTCTCTCTCTCTCTCTCTCTCTCCCCCTTGACGAGAAGAAGCATAGACTATCAAACTCCGCCAGCAGCATCCACTTACACCTCACTTCTCAATACTTAAGTGGCCACGGGAAGATGCTTACACACTATGTCTCCCATTCTCCCGACTGACTCTGATTATGAAGGAAGAGGAGGAAGGGGGGTAGGAGATAGAGGAGGAGGGGTATGAAGTAGAGGAGGTAGGAGGATGTGGAGGAGGAGGATGTGGAAGAGAAGGAGGCGAGGGCGGGGCTATTATCTTCTTTTCCCTTTCTTCATTTCCTCCTCTTCCTTCCCCGTCTTCTCCTCGTTTTTCTCCCTCGTTTCTCCTCATTTCTCACCTTCTTATTCTCTCTATTATCTACACTCTTCCTCCTCCAATCCTTCAATATCCTCTTCTTTCCATTACCCTTTTCCTTCTTTCTCTTTCCGCATCCCCCTTCCTTTTTCTTCATCATTCGTTTTTCTCTCCCTCAGTCCTCCTCCTCCTACTTTACCCCCGTTCTCTTCCTCTCTCCTCCCTCCTTCCTGTTCTTTCCACCTGCCCCATCTTCCCTTTGCTCTCCTTTCCCTCTTTAGGTTATCTTATTTGGTCTCTCCTGTACACTTAACTTCACATTCAATCATCAATATAATCGTCCTCATGAATTGTTTTTGTAAATTTTTAATGTAGACGGTGAAAATTGGGTAAAATTCCCCCCAAATTAATACAATATACATTAAATGAACTTGTGTATTGAGTGTATTGAGGTGAATACCATTCCCCCAATGTCCTTTTTCGTCTGTATCACATAACATATTCAGCTCTTTGATCTACGAACACTCGCTCTTTCAAATATTGTAAACAAGAATGACAGATTTATTGGTGATACTCATTATTGCTGACGTGTGCTTTAGTGGGAACGTGTTGGAATACTAATTGCAATATTATCAAACGTATGAATGTATTTACATTGATATAACACGTCTATTGACACTGATGTACTACATGTTATATACAAATGAAAGTATTACAGTTAAGGCGCATGAGCAACTTCAAATCACACACACACACACACACAAAATTACAAAGAAAATCCCCCTTCCCCCCCGCCTCACACGAAGAGGAAAAATGAAAAATTATCGAAGCCTTGAGATATCTTACGTCCACCAGTCCTCTCGGTGAATCTTGCAGTCAACAAGTCCATCTCATCTGCATCAAATCTCTGGGGAGGTCATATATCCAACCATCCCTTCTCCGGGAGATTCTTGACACCGGACACGCCGCCCCGAGGACATGTGACAAATAGGATATCATTAGAGAGGCCGACACGAGTGCTGTGGCAGTCGGACACATTTACCCTAAGTTATGTTCCACGAACCAGCGACCCCGGCAGGAGACGCTGAGAGGACCTGAGATTGTTTTCTGACTATAAATCTCCCGACAGACGACTGGAGGTCAAAACTTTTGGAGCTTCTAAACTTGAAAAAAAACTAGAGGTAATCTTGTGGCCGAAGTGAGGACTGGGTGAAGATGTTTTTTTTTAGTTTAACAAATTTATTGGCAGAGCTTGTAGTACAGTTTGCCTATTATGAGTAATTCAGTCAGGTCTTGACACTGAGGGTGGTATCACTTCTCACTGCCACGCAGGACGGACGTTCATACATAAAGAAATACATCATATTCATTAACAGCTATATACACTATCGTGGTCCTAAATGCTATCTGGCCGCTGGAGGAGGCCCTAAAGATGCCCTGGGCCTGTAATATGACCTTAAAGACTCCCAATATTAATATCACGGCCCATAAGAGCCCCTGATCCTGTCTCATGACTCACACACTCCCCCATACTGTAAATTCTTCATCCACAGGTAAAAAAAAAAAAGTCAGAAAAAACACATTGGTTGCCATACTCCCGGGGGACACCTTTACTGGTTATACAACAGTGACCCTGACCTCTGACCCAGTAATCTCCGCTATCAATATGAAGCTTTTTATCCCTGGGGCCAAGGTCCTTATGGAAATTCGTGTTCAGCGGTGTATAGAAACTACCCAAGTCACCGCCAAGAACAAAAGAGTCGTTTACAGACACAGATGGCGATAGTAATCATCTCAGGCAGCCAATATAATAATAATAATAATAATAATAATAATAATAATAATAATAATAATAATAATAATAATAATAATAATAATAATAATAATAATAATAATAATAATAATAATTAACGGTTTATTGAAAGAGCTTGGCAGCCAGAAGGCTGAAAATATACAGTTACATATTTGGGGAATGGGTTTCTAATTACAAATAATGTTCCCTTGTTAGATAATTTACGATTACATAGGCCCGCGGTTCACTTTCTCTACCATTAAGTTATTACCAAGAGTCGGTGTTGAATTATTTATGGAAAATGGGACGATTGACTCACATGTGACATTTACTACACTATATGTAATGAGGCCACCATTTCATCTCTCACTGACACACACACACACACACACACACACAGACACACAGACACACACACACACACACACACACACACACACACACAGACACACACACACACACACCCTACTAAATGAAAATGTACAGCATATAATTTTGTAGTAATCCCAGTTTTGAAGACCAGATGTTTACCCTGAAAACTCTCTATATTGGATTAAAAAATTATATTTGCTAAAGCAAGTGTATGATGGTAGAATATAAACACTATTAGGAAATAGTAACCATTATGAGATTTTATGACTCCTAACAAAAAAAAATGTGACTAAGAATTATAAAGGATGATATTGTTTGGAATAGTTTGTTCAAGTTACTTAAACAGAGATATAATGTTATTTCTTTATGTAGAATTATTAATTTATCTAATTTATAACCACTTTCTCCTGATTATATAAACTTTCTGGGAGTGGTTTACTTTTTAGGGAGACGTTGATTAAAATTATATTATGGACTTCCTCAGCTTTGTACATTTTCACTGCTTGGAGTTGGATAGTTAAATTTTCTTTCAAATTTATCCTAACTATAGTTAAGTATTATCACAAAACATCATGGGTGCTTCAGTCCCCTTGAGATACTTTGTTCTAATGGTCTTAACAAATGAGAGAATCCAATAGGAGAAGCATAGACGGTCTCATTTATTTATTGTAGTCGTTCATCTGTATTAACTTAATTTAACATCCATCCAAATATCGCCTGAGAATTTCTACTTTGTTAACTTAGTTTTAATCACACCCGTAAGAGACTGATCCTTCAGCTGTAATTAATACCAAGTGGAAACCTAATTTCATATACATCCCTCTGATCTAAGCACTAAGGCCTGGCACTCCATGACGCTACTTTATAATTATACAAGTAACATAGATGCATCAACAAACAGTATAATTATAAACCTCTGAGAGTCTCTAGTCAGCCTCCATCATGCCCTCCTCTGTGTGATTACCTTGTATTCCTCCTAATTTGCTGAATACTGCTAAAGCTTCTTGTTGGCTGAGAGCAAACATTATTTTGGCCTCATAAATTACGGAGCAATACCCTTCCTAGCTCCTCATTTTCATTCCCCTCGTCTATGTCATTACTGGAATCGTCTTTGGATAATTCAACCATCTCCCTTTTGTTGATTCATTTGATAATTTATTTGTTTAGTTATTTATCGGGTATTCATCCCTTTAATATTGCAATGTAACTCGTAAGGAACTCATATGAGCCATCCAGTACATTTCACTAATAACTTCATAAGAACAATCGGTGTTTTAAATAGTATTGTGTTTACAGCATTACTTCTCAGACTCGTAACTCACCCTGACTTAACTAAGTTACATTACTTGGGAATTTAGTCCTTTAGGTAATTTCTCGTTACTGACTGGTTGAGAACACTTGAGCTTCTCACTGTTGGTTGATGCTTAGTTAAATATTAAATGTAGTTTTCTGGAATGGTTCGTGACTGGCGTAATTTATTTGTTCTATGTATGTATATTGGCAAATTATTCAACAGAATGAAGAAACAAAATCAAATATTCTTAGCACCATAAACCCATATGAGATCTAAGACAAGGACTTAACTGGAAATACAGTATTTTGTTATATTTACTTTGCCTGGTATCAAGGTAGAATCTTAGTATGATAGTGACGCAGTTTCCCACTGGATGTTGTTCTCGTTGCTTTAGAATAAATTAACCAATTAGGTGCATTCATTCATCTTCACTTATGGGGAATTATCCATTATAGAAACCTTTGTCAATAAGACCCCTGACGAACATGTTGTACAAATTCAGAAGGTGAAGTATAACGAACTTACTTTTCAATTACCAAATGGAGTAGGCCCACCTAAGTTGAGTTAGTTTCAGGGTCCAAATTTAGACAATTCTCTCTCTCTCTCTCTCTCTCTCTCTCTCTCTCTCTCTCTCTCTCTCTCTCTCTCTCTCTCTCTCTCTCTCTCTCGTGTGTTTCTAGTGGTTTCCTCATTAGATCAATACCTTAAGTAAACTACGACTTTTCCCCTATTGTGTTTTTATTCTCTTTTCCTACGTTTTTCTGTTCTATCGTAATTTGCTTCTTAAATTTTTTTGCCGTTGTTGATGCTTTTGTTTTGTTGTTGTGTACAGGAGTTTCAGCTGCCCAAAGTGATTAAGCACCTGCGATACAAGTCATGGTATTGCAAGGCAAGAAAATTTTAAAATCTCCAAAATTTGGATTTTATTTTCAAGAACTCTCGTTTGTTCGTTGAGTAAATATTCCGCTATAAAAAATCAGATTTTTAAGATTTATAAAAAAAAAAAAAATATATATATATCCGATTCTCTAGTGAGTATTATTTTGTTATGCTATTTTATCGGCTTTTGTGTATTGCTGGGTTTTTTCTTATATTTTATTCGGATTTTTGGAGCATTTTTTTTTATCATTTTTGCGGGACATTTTTATCAATTAGTATTATTCATGAAAACCATTCGACATATATTTTCCTATTGTTTTTATCTTAGTTTTATTCTTTAACGCTCTTTATTTAGTAAAATAATCTTGTTTCCTTTATCAACTGGTATTTTTATCATTTCTTACTGTCATTATGTCAATCTACTTACTGTCAATCTACTTTCGTCTCTCTCTCTCTCTCTCTCTCTCTCTCTCTCGCTCTCTCTCTCTCTCTCTCTCTCTCTCTCTCTCTCTCTCTCTCTCTCTCTCTCTCGCTCTCTCTCTCGCTCTCTCTCTCGCTCTCTCTCTTTCTCTCTCTCTCTCGTATTCTTATTTTATGGATGATAGAATTAGTTATTCTACTTATGATTATGATTTTGTTTTAGGGAAGTGTAATCTGATGACGTCTCTCTCTCTCTCTCTCTCTCTCTCTCTCTCTCTCTCTCTCTCTCACTCTCGTATCGACAAGTATATTTGAAATACGAAGATACTTAATCCTTAATACTTGTCTCTCTGTACACACACACACACACACACACACACACACATCCTTGACCACCGAAGGGTCAAGACGTACCTGGCGCTCCTCTCGGAGCAGCCAGGTCAACTGTTAAGTTGGCCCATACCAACCCCCTCCCCTGAACCCTCCTCCCCACCGGAATATCAACAAGTTCTCGCCAGAAGTTACAATTTCATTTAGGAAAGGAACGGAACCAGTGTTAAACAGAGGTGAACAGTGGTGAACAGTGCTTAAGTCAGTGAGAACAACTCAACAGTAACAGTCGTACCCAAGTTAACCTTCACACAGTGAGGTCCCAGGTACCCCGTGATAACGGCCCCAGCGAGACCCAACAACAACCACCGATGACTTAATCCGTCTACGATAGGAAGGCCTAAGACCAAACCTCACTCATATAACACCATCTGTGAGGGAATTACTACACCACATGTCCCTCATAACATCATATGTGAGGGAATTACTACACCACGTCAAGTCCCTCATAACACCATCTGTGAGGTAATTACTACCCCACGTGAGGTCCCTCATAACACCATCTGTGAGGGAAATACTACACCACGTCAGGTCCCTCATAACACCATCTGTGAGGTAATTACTACCCCACGTGAGGTCCCTCATAACACCATCTGTGAGGGAATTACTACACCACGTGAGACCCCTCATAACACCATATGCGAGGGAATTGCTACACCACGCCAGGTCCCTCATAACACCATCTGAGGGAACTACTACACCACGTGAGTTCCTCCTAACACCATCTGGGAGGGAGTTACTACACTACGAGTTTGCTGTTCAACACCTACATTAATCTGTATGTTCACTGTATGTTCCTTTACCTTTCTCTAATGAAGGCTTTTGTTAAACCACCAATGTATGTAATAAGTCATTTATGTCCAATGTATATTTTCAGCCTTCGGGCTGCAGAACTTTTTCAATAAACCGTTTATTATTATTATTATTATTATTTACACACACACACACACACACCGTCGTTTTCGGACCTCTGAGAACTTCAGTCCCACAAGACTTTTACTTTTCAATTAGTGAGATCTTAACATTTTTCCATTTACTGTATTTTGTTGAGGCCGCTGTGGGTGGATGTGGGCGGGGAAGGGTGGCAATGGGCGGGGGAGAAGGGTGGGGAAGGACACGGCGGAGGTGTGTGTGTGTTTTAGGGCGAAGTAACCAACACTTGCATGTCAAAAATATAAGTATAGCAATAATAAAATAACTCACCATATATACTGTAGCCAAAATATTGTCCCATTACGGCAGGTACAAAAATTTACATATTTAAAAAGTCTACATCTATTATTCATATAAATAGTCTAAGTTTAAACATGCGTATGAGCATATCACACCCATGCACATATACATACACATCGACCCCCCCCCAGTACAAACATACTCTCCCTTCCACCACGTATATACAAACATCCATATACAAGACACATGGACCAGTGTAAATGTGGTCTGTCTCTCACACCTTTAGTCCTTGACGGATATTAGGACTCTACATTAGACAAGCATCATAACAAATTATTATAATTGTGAATAAATAAAAATGTTTATGTTCCATGAATGATGATCATTTTATTATGTTTCTTCGGTAGGTACATAAACAAAAACTGACAGCGTTATGATGACTGTGGGAATACATTGTTGGAAAAGCAAATGTTTGGGAAATTATTAAGAGTATAAATCACAAGACACGAGGGGGTGATTCTCGCTTACTATCGCGTATGTCGCGTGTAATGTAACTTTCAGCGAGCATGTTGGATATATATATATATATATATATATATATATATATATATATATATATATATATATATATATATATATATATATATATATATATATATATATATATATATGTGTGTGTGTGTGTGTGTGTGTGTAATCCACTGTGAAACGTCGATGTATATAATTGTTCCCTGAAGGGTGATGACACATACGGTGGGGTTGGCTACAACTGTTCGAGGGTCTCAGGGGAGTCCGTAAAGAGATAAGATTAGGTGTCAAAACCAGCGTGTTAGCAGAAATTGACTGGGGGACGAGATAGGGGAGAGACATAATGTAATATGCCTTCATTAATTGTTTCCGTCTTTTTTTCTTCTTCTTTTTAACAGGTGAAGTAGTGGGTGACTATTCTCATTTACTGGAGGTTTGGTACAAGCTGAAGGTTTACGCATCATCTGCACATTTACTTAGAAAACTTTCACCAGCTTCATCCTTAATTACTAATATATTAAAGGATACAATGTTTCGCCTGCAGATACGACCACTCCAACATCTTCCAGGAGTCTCTGCCGTCACGTTACTTGCAATGTTCGGGGCTGGGTGTCGCTACATTAGGCGAGTCGCGTGTTACACCCTGAGAGGCACTTAAAGGTAGGCAAATACATCAACCTGCTTGGAGAATGTTTCTTGCTTTCCTTTCGGCAGAGGGATATCCCTTTCCCACCAGGGCTCATCCTGTTTATTCACGACAGGTGTCCAACCCACACTGTCCGCATCGTTTGACGGTGGTTTGAGGACTGCACCCTTCATCTCCTGGAATTACCCAGCAAAGGAGCGGACATGAAAGTGATTGAACACGTCTGGGCACAAATGGTCAACACATGGGACATTGCACAAGAGAGGACTGCCCACCACCTCATGGCTCATGCCAAACTCAGTGGGAATTTCACAAGCATAAGCCGAAGCTATATAGTGTGAGGCCTTGTGACAACCATACCGAAGAGGCTGCCAGCAATGATAGTCAAAGAAGGCGACTGAACCACATATTGAATAAATGTGCCTGTCTGGATATAAGTTTAGTTCTTTAAAATGTCAAAGAAACAATTATTAATGGTAAATGGTCAATGGTAAACTCATTAATAACTGAATTTATTCAGAGGTAATGTGAACGGCAATCCAAATGAAGAAGCTATGTTCCCTTTTTTACTCTTGCTTCTGTGGAAGGTTGGTTTGACTGGGCAAACTGAATTTATCGCCCAAAAGAAAAACGACGAAGGAAAAAAAATCTTCTTCTAGGGACATTACTTAACCTAACACCTCATATATTTACAATCTAAAAGGAACAAAAGGAAAAAAATGTTCCCCATAAAAGAAAATTACTTTAGCGCATAAAAAAACCCAATAATCACTACCCTTCGCCTGTTCCCTGTACCACTAGCGGGAAGGGGAGGGGGGAGGGGGGGAGAGAAATAAGTATTCAGAGTAGAGACACAATATCTCTCCTTCAGGCAAGTATTTATCACGCTTCCTTATTCTCTAAAGTAATCACTGCCACGCCTCCCGGGGCTATAAAACTAACTTATTATGCCCTGACCCGGGGAAGGAAAGGGGGGGGGGATGGGGGGAGGGCGTCCAGAGAGGGTTGGGGAGGGGGAGGAGTAGGAGGAAAGAGGGAAGATTAAGACAAGTGATGCTAATTGAACGGATGGAGAAGAAAACGATGGGAAGAAGAAGAAGAAGAAGAATTATTTGAAGGGGAGGAGAGGAATGTGGTTAACGAGTAATGGTGGAGGAGAAAAATAAGAGGAGAAATGATGATAAAAGAGAAGAACGTTGAAACGAAGAGGCGAAAAAAAACGAGAAAAAGAAGAAGGAAAAAGACAACACAAGAAAAGCTATAGATGAGAAAAATAAGATTAATTAAGAAAAAATAAATGATCACGGAGAGGAAGAAGAAGATTTAAAAGGGTAAGGAGAGGGTAAACGAGAGGATGGAAGGGAAAGAAGATGATAAATGATGAAAAGAGAAAGGGGGAAGGGAGGGAAGGGAAGAGGGAAGGACAGAAAAGGGGAAATTAATCACTGAAGGGGAGTAGAGTGACGTGGGTGTGAAGAGTTGGAAGAGAATATGATGGAGAGAAGGTGAGAGGTGAGGGAGAGGGGGTGAGAGGAGGATGAGAGGTGAGGGAGAGGAGGTGAGAGGTGATAAAGAGAGAGAGAGAGGGTGAGAGAGGGAGGGTGAGAGAGGTGAAAGAGGTGAGAGGTGCGAGGTGAGGGAGAGAAGGGTGAGAGGTGAGGGAGAGGGGGTGAGAGGAGGATGAGAGGTGAGGGAGAGGAGAGTGAGAGGTGATAAAAAGAGGAGAGAGGGGTGAGAGAGGAGGGTGAGAGAGGTGAAAGAGGTGAGAGAGGTGAGAGGTGAGAGAGAGAGGAGGATAAGAGAGGTGAGAGGTGAGGGAGAGGAGAGTGAGAGGTGATAAAGAGAGGAGAGAGGGGTGAGAGAGGAGGGTGAGAGATGTGAAAGAGGTGAGAGAGGTGCGAGGTGAGGGAGAGAAGGGTGAGAGGTGAGGGAGAGGAGGTGAGAGGAGGATGAGAGGTGAGGGAGAGGAGAGTGAGAGGTGATAAAAAGAGGAGAGAGGGGTGAGAGAGGAGGGTGAGAGAGGTGAAAGAGGTGAGAGAGGTAAGAGGTGAGAGGTGAGGGAGAGAAGGGTGAGAGGTGAGGGAGAGGAGGATGAGAGGTGGTAAAGAGAAGAAAGAGAGGTGAGGGAGAGGGGAATAAGAGAGGTACGTGAGGTGAGAGGTGTGAGAGAGATGTGAGATAGATGAGAGGAGAATACGAGGGGTGATACAGAGAGAGAGAGAGAGAGAGAGAGAGAGAGAGAGAGAGAGAGAGAGAGAATAGCTTGATAATTGTGAGGTTAAAGAAAGAGATGTTAGACGAAGAGGGAGAAAGAGACAGAGAGAAGAAAAATACATATATAAAATAAGAGTAAACAGGTATAGCTGATATGATATTAAAAACAAAATATTACTTAATGTTGGAAAATAGTTTTTTAACGAAATAACTAGACATAAAATCAAATAATTAACCACTTAGATGCTCATAGCCAAATATACTTCGTTTACCAACTCACGCCGTCAGCCAGGTAAGTTTGGTGCCACGTGTCCCAGGTTGACTTAGCTAATTAACCTATATGACGTCAGCAATGTGGCTATGGTATGATACGTTACATAAATTGGCTGGTTATTTATCTTGATTACGAAAGTTTCACGACAATATTTAACTTTAGTGTTTATTAACGTCATTTTCCTGTTTAGGTAACCGTCCGAATGATAGGAGAAACAAGTGAGAATATTGGCAAATAAATCTGAATAATCTAAGCCAGAGTAAAGGAGTGAATCTTGTACCTGAACAAATAAATAATACAAGACCAAGAAGGCAACTTATCACTCACAGACGACTTAATTTGGCCTAACATCAGTCAAGTAAATTAGTACGTATCATTCAGGGCCTCGTAATTACATAGGTCCAGTAATCATGTCTACAGTGGCCTGGTAATCAGGCTGGCTGTAAGGGACCACCACTCATGTTGCACCACTAATTAAGTCAGATATGAGCCTGGGTGGAATAGTCTAATGCTCCCTCATATGGTGACGGGTCAAATAGTCCTTAGTCATTATGCACCTCCCAATCTAGTCATTAAGATTAAACGCCATTAGAAATAGGACCTATTAGAAATGAGGACTATTATGATTGACCCCCATTGGCCTTCAAGTAATCTTACGAACGACAGGAGATGGAAGTTACTGGATGTTGTTAAGAAGATTTGAGGAACAGATGTTTGTTATGGATGA
>NW_024715423.1:0-8717 GCF_018991925.1 Homarus americanus
CATAACGAGGCTATTGTAAGGCTGGCAGATAAGGTCAAATATTATACCTTTCTATTTACATGTATAAGAAACTATGATGAAAATATTTGCCTAGATAACGGTGGACATCCCTCAAGTGCCAAAAAACAAATATTACAATTCTTAGAGAGTGACATCCCGATCACCCATGAAACTCTTACATCACGAATATACATAAATTTATTGGAACATACTCGTTGGTTTTTGACATACTTTGATGAAATTTATTAATACATAGAGAACTTTATACATACGGTACGGATACGTGAATAAAAACATGCATGTAAAGGTAATCATATACATACCTGCCTACTGAGATACTGTACTGATCCTAGGAGCTTTTATACTCGACATTTCAGATTTTTCTTGTTGTTATATAAAGACCAACGGCGTGTGTATTTAGGAAAGAATTGTAACAGGTAAAAAAATATATATTAAAAAAGGGGGGGAAAAATAAGGTAGTGAAACTTGGCGTGTGGTAACCGCAGAGGTTTACCCCACCACCGCCCGGTAATTGATGATACACACAACTGCTGGTCTAATGTGTTGTTGCTTATTACAATCTTTACCCTTGGGTGATGTTCCTTAACTAGTATAATGGTATGTGTTATTTAATTTATTAATGCAGCTCTGAGTTATGGTATTTGAGAATAACAAGTAGTAATTCACCTCATATTAATCAGCTCAATGAGGTATTACAGGAAGTGGATGTATTTTCTATGTAATGTTATGTATAATATCTTAGTAATGAATGTCATAAATAAAAGACCAGATAATGTTGTTAACAAAGGGGTAGTCAACTTGTGCTAAGGGGGAGGACGTCTCTGGATTATGTTGTCGAGGCTGTTAGGTAAAACTAGACTCTGGAGCAAGGTGTTGTTGGAGTATATTTTAGAATCAGCTCTTCTCTATCAGCTTAACATAATTATTACAACAGCTGAATATCACTGGGCGAGTTTTTAGTCGAATCATCTACTGCTTCAGTATTAGTGATATAATTTTTCAATTAATTTACGTAAGTTTTGTAAAACTAGATTTATATTTGAATAACATACAAAATGATACTAATACGAAAACTTTTTTTTTTTGCTCTCGGAACAGAATTTAATGTGTAGGCAAATATTACTCGTGTAAATCGCCATGTGTCTAAGACCCATCAAGATGCTACACACATGATGGATCAGTTAATACTTGAGAGAGTAAGAAGAGGCGACACATAACACAACAAAGAGGCAAAATCTTTCTGAGAGAACTATTAGGAACAAAATTAAACTGTAAAAAACTTTTTTCAGACTTTTTTCATCTTACTGCTTGTGTGAGTCAGCTCTGAAAGTGTCTAAAGAATCTTCTGGATAATTAAATTATAAGTTGAAATGGAAAGCAACAAGGAAATGTTGTTAAGCAGAAGAGACAAAAATATATCCACTATGAAATTTAAGCCAAATTACAAAATACATTTTACAGTCCTACAAAAAATTTAAAGAACTCTTTTGACGTCATGTAAATTGTTTTATGAATATCCAAAATTTTATGTCGTATGTTATTTGCATTTTATTTGTGAGTTGGCTGTCGTGTTGCTGTCAACTGATAATAGAATTTAGAGCACGTCATCATTTATTTGATCAATATATAGTCGTTTCACTGATTATTATTTTTCCTGAATATACATATATTATCAATCTTTTCTTTCGTTTTCTGTAAATTCAATTACCAACAAATCTTTCTCATCCCAGGTTGATATTCTCAACACCACATCTAGTGAGGACACACCCGCCGCCACGTGTGTATATATATATATATATATATATATATATATATATATATATATATATATATATATATATATATTGTTACGAGTTGGGGATTTAGAATATAGTTAACGTCTACCCAGATCCCAACAGGTAACAACAACAAAAAAACAAAGACAATCGGACTATAAAAGGGTAGACAAAGGATGCGAGTTTTCGTTGTGTATAATAAAGTACCATAAATCCCTTAACAAAATATTCAGCTTATAAATTACCCTTAACCAAACTTAACCTAAACATTAACAGTATATACATATTAATAAAACATAAAACAATCTTGAAGCAAGTGGACGTGGGGGAGGCAATACAAGATACAAATACTTAAGTGAGGAGCTGAGATGGCTGACGAGTAAGGCTGAGTATTGTAGAAGACGGTAGGTAGTCACTGCACCGTAGGTTTAGAGGATAGATGATCCTGTGGTCACTTCCCAGAGCCAAGTGCTCTCTCCTCGAATTGGAGCTCACAAAGAAGACTTGGAGGAAGTGACGCAACAACCAGGATATGGAGAAGGGAAACCCCGGAGTGTTAACTAAGACGAGTCATACTCGTGTCTCGTCCCTAGATGGCGTTGTTCGTGGTGCTGGGTAGGTAGATCAAGACAATAGATGGCGTGGTTCGTAGTGCTGGGTGGAGGGGTTCGTAACAATATATATATATATATATATATATATATATATATATATATATATATATATATATATATATATATATATATATATATATATATATATATATATATATATATATATATATATGTAACCGGTCGGAAAAACTGGACTTTAATTTCTCACTTGACTTAGAAATTGTAGTGGCAGCGCCCCTTGGAGAAAAATCCCCGAACCAGCACAAGAACACTTAAATTTACTAAGAAAATGAATTGTCCGTGACCCGTGGAAGGATAGCGTCTGTGACTGAGATGAATGAGACACACTGTAAAATTTAGACACTTACATTCCCTCCAACACTACAGACACACTCAAATAATGGTACACCAATATGCGCACCTCTTAACCTGAACTTAAAACACTACTCTGGGGAATAAAAGTTATACATGATATAGAAATTATGAAAAAATCAGACAATGCCTCATTAGACAACAATAAATTCAAATTAAGAATTGTTGCTTGCACACACGAAACAGACCTTAAGGGCTTTCAACAAAATAATATCAACCACTGAGAAAATGGTATAAAAAAACAAGAAATCAATAACTCTACAATGAATAGGCCTTAAGGGCACTCAACAAAATTATATCCAGCACTGAGAAAATGGTATAACAAAATAAGAACTTATTAACTCCACCCTGAATAGACCTTCAGGGCACTCAACAAAATTATATTATCCCAACAGATGCACACTTCCTAACCTAACTTAAACATTACTCTGGGGAACAAAGGTTATACCTGACATTGAAATATAAAGAAATATTAAATGCATTAAAGGAACTAAATCACAGTATCACTTACAACATAAGGGAGAAAACTCATCTGAAAAACAGTTCCCTCATTCTCTAGTTTCAATTTGTGACACAGACATTAACACAATACTATCACAATTATTTAAGAAATATTAATTATACACAGCAAAATAATATCAGTAACTGGAAAAAATATTATCACTAGATTAAGAAGTTACCGAGTCCACCAATACCCGTAAACACATGCTCCCTAACCTAACACATAGATTCCACCTGCACTCCGTAGTTTTTTAAGGCACAACCAACAGGCACCCGTAGTTTAAGGCCCAAGCCAGCCTTTCTCAACCTTGGAAATGTACCTCTAAGTTCCACTGGACTCTTGGTCCCAGTGTGTGACCCTGTATCACTCAGCTGGCTTCACTTTACCCCAGTACATCCGTGAAACGGAAGGGAGTGAGGCAATCAGACCTTGTACAGTTGAGAGAAGCTTTAGCTTCCCGTTAGCCGAGGTAGGGGAGAGCTGATGACCCCAAACGATCGTCACGTCGTTAGTTGGGCACCCAGAAGGCTAGGTTCACTCCAACTCTCACCATACTCAACAGGTGGCTCAAACCCAGGTCAGTGGACGGTCATACAGCTCGTTTCACACCGTCTCATACCGCCAGTGGACGTTATCATACCGCAGACGTTTCACACCGCGTGGGCTCTACAGAACCCTGAAAAAACCCGACCTGTTAGCTATTGTCTCACATCAGCGTTTGTTCCTACCGCCCTATCTAGCTTTGTCTGAGATTGAATAAAACTTACTTGTTAATACTGATGTTAAATAACGAAGGCACCAGTTCACGTGGTCCGTCTCTCCTGGGTACAGAACAGAGATGGTCCTCTGGCGTGACCTCCCTCATAACTCCCCAGCCACGCTTGCTCACTGGTTCACGCCTTCCAGGAGTGACTTATTTACCAGACGATTAACAGCTTAATTAGGACGTACGCAACATTTTCAGACTGGGAAACGATCTATAATTATTTTTAATTTAATAACTGATATTCAATTTCATAATTCGCCTCCATATTAATTCGGTAAATTACATTTAATATCGTATAGGCCTCGTTCCACAAAGTCTCGCTCCGTGCAAGAGCGGGATTTTCCCTCAGACGACCTTAAACTCAGTCTCTCCAATGGCGCGGCGTTTGAAATAACACTGAAATTTCTGAATATATATATATATATATATATATATATATATATATATATATATATATATATATATATATATATATATATATATATACTAGCAGAATCTCCGCCCTCCGGGCGGCTCATTTGCTAGGCAACGGTAGGACGCCACCCTCCGGGGGAGGCTCCACATTTCCTCACTGTTCAGTCCCCAAAACTTCTTCTTCCATCAATTCATTAACGGTGTATGTAAGTTCCACCATGTTTTTCACTACAACGGTACAGAAAATTAAATTTTTTTAGCATTAAACTGTTATTATTTTATTGTCTAAACATCACTACATAAACACCATCCATCATCACTACATGAAACAATATCCATCATCATTATATATAACATCATCCATCATCACTACATATAACACCATCCATCATCACTACAGATCGGTAAAGTAGTTTCCGAGATTCTCGTGCGGACACACACACACACAAACATACACACATACTTCTTTGTTTTATATAGATATAGTAGAATCGCCGCCCTCCGGGCGGCTCATCCGCTAGGCAACGGTAGGACGCCACCCTCGACCTACTGGGTGTTCAAAGTCCGCGTGTTATATGGACTAAAAATGAAGTATATATATGGTACCTCGTGTTTCATACCAGCTGGATTCGGTAAAATGCTACTGACACCACATACGCGGCACGGGCAGTTCCCAATGAGGTTCACGGCGCCTTCAGCCCGATGAACAGGCTTTGTGTGAAATATAACAGAGTCTAGGACTGCTTTTAGTGTCCTTGTGGGTTGGTCTGTAGCATTCCCTATTCCCACCCAGTAGGTCGAGGGTTCGATTCCTGGTTGGTGAGGTCGTTGATTATATGTTCAAAGTCCGCGTGTTATATGGACTAAAAATGAAGTATATATATGTACCTCGCGTTTCATACCAGCTGGATTCGGTAAAATGCTACTGACACCACATAAGAGGCACGGGCAGTTTCCCATTGAGGTTCACGGCGCCATCAGCTCGATGAACAGGCTTTGTGTGAAATATAACAGAGTCTAGAACTGCTTTTAGTGTCCTTGTGGCCTAGCCGGTAAGCGTTCCCTAGTCACACCCAGTAGGTCGAGGGTTCGATGCCTTGCTGGTGAGGTCGTTGATTATATATATATATATATATATATATATATATATATATATATATATATATATATATATATATATATATATATATACTATTGTTATTTATCATTGCCAAAATTATATTTCTTGGTCAAAAGATCAAAAGTGAAGATGACCACTCACTGATTTAGTACCTCGTTTGGGTGCAAGTTTACCGATGTGTTTTTATTGAGAATGTTACTCATGAAGATATGAGTTTATTTTCCTTATAAGATAACTCTTCTTTGTCAATGTCTTATATTTAGATAACTTAGGTTATCGACTATGTAGAAGCAATTCGGGACTGATGTGAGAGACGCTCCTGCAATATCGGTTACAATGATTTACGGCGACCATTACAATACAGAACGGTGGCAGTGAGTGAGACGAATTTGCTAGACGGAATAAGAGGATGAAAGATAGTGTAGTGTACAGTACATGGGAGGAGAGAGGTAGAAATACTGAGAGAGGGAGATGCTGTTATTAGGTAAAGACAAGAGAAGAGGGATAGAACAACTTTCAATGTTTTGGTCAGATAGGGAGACATGTGGTAATATATGAATCAATTTGCTTACGATCATTGTGGAATAGGTTGAAGATAGACTTAATCGAGACCAGAATAACTGTTGGGTAAGTTTGAACGAAGAATATGAAACAAAACACAAAAACAAGCTCTTTGATTAATCGAGCTGAAATGTGTTGTTCAGCGAGAGAGGTAATACTTTGTCGTTGCTGGTGATCTGAATACAAGGGTGTGGGTGGAGGAAATGGTAGTGGTGGTGTGGGCAGTTGAGGTATAAAGAACGGAAATGTATTTGAGGTTTCCTCTTTGTACATAATGTATTATAGTACTACACACAGGGAGAAGGGCTCTGAAACTGTCGTGGTTGAGCAAGTTTGTTCTGGAAGTAGAGCAAATAACATAAAACTGATAGAAGGATTATTCAATTGTTTGTTTACATCACTACTCTGCTGCAAGTTACAGTTAGTATATGATAGAGATTCAGGAGGTGAAGTCCGTTCGAGAGGTCCAGGTTGGAAAAAGTTGGATAGCGATTATATTCGGTTTACTTCCAGGATATGTACTGTCAATATCATTTGTGTACTATAAACACCTTTTAACAAATAGAAAGTGTAGGGAGAGATTACACAGGCATCGTTTTCAAGGCGACCCATCACCAAAGAGTGAAGAAACATTTGCAACAAGATGTTTTAAACTCCAGGAAGCTGTATGGCAAAGGAAAAACATTGTGAAATGGAGAGTTCCAAGAAGTGCTGTTCCGGGATATGAATATCGGATATTGAGAGATGCGGTAAATGCCGATAGATGGAGCAAGATGCTGGCACTATCGACGGTAGTTCGTCAACACAGCGACTTTGGAAATATATACTGTATAGAATAGAGAGAATAAGGAGATGTCACTGTAGTACCGGAAGTGTTAGGGTAAGGTTATAATTGTGGATTAATTTGATTGCTCTCCTCTGCTCTGCACCAAGTAGTGGTGACAAAGTGCCACGACACCACATCCTGCCCACATATGACAGCAGTAATTAATCTGGGTGAGCATCTGTTTCACGTAAACGCTTGCCAACTGTTTACCGGTTGAATAAGACATAAAATTGGGCCTGATGGATATGCATAAAACTTCAATGTCGTGTGATGATGGGATTATAAAGTTACCAAAATCAATGTTGAAATATACTTTAGTTTAGTTGCGTTGAAGGAAACAACGGTGGATAGATCCCACTAGTGACTAAACTATCCAAGCGAGATCCTCCGGAAGAGATGATGTCTGTTGTCTACCACTGAAAACTTTATTTTGAGTGACTGAGGCAGTCAGAAGGGCTGAATCATCTGTATAAGAATGAACTGTTGTTTGTTGTCGGGAGAAAGTGGGCCATATGCAGAGAAAAAATATTAAAGTTACTGGAGCTGTGTATAGTAAAAGCTCAGGATCTGTATGACATTACACCAAACGGGGCGGACATAGTGGAAGGATTAATACAGCGTCTGATGTTGAGGTGTGAAACATGAGGTTACAATAATAGAATGACAAGACACAAACTAACTTGGAAATAATTATCTTGAGGTTCGGGTGAGGAAGATCAAGAGAAGACAGAGTGAGGACTGTAATATTAAAAGATCATTTGGTAGAGAGATAAATGTCTGAATAAGTAAAGCAGAGATTGTGTTGATGTTTGAATATATGGAGATAATGGGATAGGATGACTGAATGACTGAGGCAGATAGAAGACAAGTAGATACGAAGAGAGCAGTAGATATACAGTGTAGTAGGTAGTAGGCAGCTATCAAACAGGGAGGTACTACCGCCTGGGAAGATATTGGAAGCATAATGTGTTGTCTAATGGTAGACCCTGCTGCCATATGGCATCACGAATATTGTGACCAAGTCCCAAGTTGCTGATCTGACTTTTTGCCTCATTTACCCACAATTGCAGGGTCTCAATTGTTTCTCTTACTTGATAACACAACATACATATACTGTAGTGTAGCGTTTCTCACTGTTGATTTTTTCTTTGTATTTCTTTATTATTGTTATTATTACAATGTTATTATTATTATTATCATTATTATTTTATTTTACTTTTTATTAAAAACTTCTTCATCATCATCATCATCATCATCATCATCATCATCATCATCATCATCACTATTATTATTATTATTATTATTATTACGTCCCCAGGTCCCGATGTGGGTCAGTGACCTGTGCCCGAGTGGGCTAATCCCCGTACAAAAAACCCCTCCGTGTATGATTTGAGAGACGAGGGAGTCTGGGGTTGTTTTCATGATCCATTTTGATAGTCAGCGACAAACGACTTACTGTATTTGTGGTACATAAAGCGAATAAAGACAGTTTATGTTGTTTAAGAGCATTTCCGTTTCCATTAATATTTCATCATAACGCAGTACTGAACATTGTAACTGTAAATACTTGTCTTTATGAATAACATTGCACATCTTATCTGGGGTCATTACGTAACTGACATTATGTCTGTTTTTCAGTGTCGAATGGTCGGTCAGTCGACATATACTTCACACCTTGTCAGGACCCATCACTTACCTTCCCACACCTCCGACAGTTTTATAGGTAATACTTTAAGCTGAGGAAAC
>NW_024715424.1:0-17104 GCF_018991925.1 Homarus americanus
TTGCCATTTTCAGACCACCCCTAATGCATTTGCATCCTGCCCTGAATTAATTTGCCGCCCTATTTTGGTGTCATCCGCAAACATGCTTATGTCACTGCTGATCCCAGTATCTAAATCGTTTATGTAGATTATGAACAAGAGTGGGCCTAGTACTGACCCCTGGGGAACCCCACTGGTTACACGGCCCCACTCAGATTTAACACCATCTACGCTGACCATCTGCGTTCTATTGGTGAGCCATGATTTTATCCAATTTAAAACTTTCCCCTCGATACCATGATTCTTTATTTTTCTCAGAAGCCTCTGATGCGGTACTCTGTCAAATGCTTTGCTAAAGTCTAAGTAAATAACATCGTAATTTTCGTCATTATCTACTACCTCGAAGACTTTCCTAAAAAACGTTAGCAGATTTGTTAGACAAGATTTTCCCTTTGTAAACCCATGTTGAGAGTCGTAGATTAATTTGCTTTTCTCTAGATGCGATCGGATGCTATCTGCTATAATTGATTCAAGAAATTTCCCCACTACTGACGTCAAACTGATCGGCCGGTAATTTGACGCTGATGCTCTGTCTCCTTTTTTGAATATGGGTACTACATTTGCCTGTTTCCACAACTGGCACAACTCCAATGTCTAATGATTTTGTAAATAAGTTTACCATACCTCATTGTTATTCTATTGTTATTGATATTTTTCCTCCTGCAATGACAAATATATCAGAATAAATGACGATAGTGTAGTCCTATAAAGCTGTTGTTTACGTCAAGCTATTGTTTACATTTCTCTATCACTAACATTTATAATAATTTCACCACGGGTCCATTATTTACCCTTCCATCACGTATAAGATACTAAATTTTCCAAATATAATCAAGTTTTTTCTCTCTATAATCCCATCTTTAGGTAATTCATTATATAATCTGTTCATAAATCATCTACATTTACTTATACACATTGAAAGTAAATAAGATATACATTCATCAGCTACATTACAACTATAGTCGTAGCCTTTACAAATTCATAGGTATATAAATCTAAAATAGTTGATATATACATTATTTACATAGTCCTGTTAACTTTCAGTAGTTATCGAGTAGTTAATGGTCTTACACCTTAGTCTTTACACTTGAATTGGAATGTTTATAGTTTTGATTTATTACTGACGAAACAACCAATCAGAATGCTGTTTGTTTAGGTCCAGAGTTATTGATGTCTCCTCCCGTTTACATGTCTGGCGAGTAAGTGCTTCTGTCTATCTGTTTGTCTGTCTGTATCGATATATCTGTCTGTTCATCTTGTTATCAGTTGATTTGCCTGTCTGTTGATGAAGTGACGTAGCTATCAATCAAGGTGTTATATATATACTGAGTGTATTCGTTTATTGACTTCTCTGTTTGTATTTCCTTTCTTTCTTTCTTTCTTTCTTTCTTTCTTATTTCCGTCCTTCCTCATTTCCTTCTTTTTTTCCTTATTTGCTTTTTTCCTTTCTTCCTTCTTTCTCTCAGTTCTTTCCTTCCTTCTTTCTTTCTTTCCTTCCTTCTTTCTTTCTTTTTTTCTTTCCTTCCTTCTTTCTTTCTTTCTTTCTTGCCTTCCTCTCTTTCTTTCTTTCTCCCTCCCTCCCTCCCTCTCTCCTTCCCTCTCTCCCTCCTTCCTTCCTACCTCTCTCCTTCCTTCCTTCCTTCCTTCCTTCCCTCCTTCCTTCCTTCCTTCCTTCCTTCCTTCACCTGTCGCTCATTTCCCCGCTGTGTATCTTTACCTGCGCCTTTCATTAGGGATTATTAAGAGAAAGGTGAGTAATTACACCGTATCTTGAGGACCTGGGAGCAAACACAGTCCAGCTTGTTAATATAGACGATGGTAATATTCTGCACGACCGCGGGAGGGAGAGGGATGTTATGGAAGAGATGGAAGAGGAGGAATGGTGGTTGGGAGGGAAGGGATGGCTGGAGAATGGCTGGAGTTAGGGTTGGTGGGAAGGGAAGGATGATGATGGGGATGGTGGAAGGGAAGGAATAAATATGGAAAAGAGACAAAACAGAGGAGAGAGATATTAATATGAATGTTAAGTTGAGAGAAAGAATAGTGAGAATAATTATGGAAAAGGGGCAGCAGGAGAAACAGTAATAGACAAAAGAAATATAATGGAATAGAATTATGGGAAAGAGGAAACAGAATAAACAGTAAGAGGAAAAGAAAAACAACAGAATGGTAATTATGGGAAATGGTTAATAGAAGAGGAAATGGGAAAGTTTTGTTTGGGAACTTCTCGAATGGTGTAGAGGAAGGAAGATGCCATTCTAGGCCTTTCCTGTTGGCAATTAACACACAGACACCGTGTTTATGTTGGTAGGGACAGGGCAGTGTTTGGGTAGTGGGGTCCTATTGTTGGTTTAGAGGGATGGCGAGGAGAAAACTGGGAGGGGAAAAAGAAGAAAGAAGGATGGATGAGGGAAGGTGATAGGGAAGAAGGAGGGAGAGGATGAATGAAGGAAGATGATAGAGAGGAATGGTGAGGAGGAAAGTAGGGAGGTAGGAAAGGGACGGTGAAATAGAAAAGGAGGGATGGATGAAAGGAGGTAGGGAAAAGGGTACAGAAGAGAAGGAAGGGATAAAGGACGGAGAAAAGGTAAGAGAAGGAAGCAGGAAGGGAGAGAGAGAGAGAGTCGTAAGCTATAGAACCGGAAGTAACCGCGTAGGCATAAGATAGAAGGGATGAGACAATAGAGAGAGGAGGAGAGAGAATGTGAAGAGAGAGGGTGAGAGGTCTGTGAGGAGAGGTGAGAGGTACTAGAGAATTGGAGAGGGAGAGCCGTGAGGTTGATAGCAGGAGGTGTATGCTGAACGCAGGAGGTGTAGGTTGGACGCAGGTGGGCAGGTAGACACAACAGGCCTGGCAGGTGAACGAAAGAATCTGAGACCATTTGATTGGGTTAGAGTTAATCGGAAATGAGGTTAATTGAAAGTGAATGGACGATTGGAAATGTTATGTCAGCCAATCACAGTGAAATTAGAATGATGTGGCTATTGGTTGCTTTGAAATCCCCTTTGAATCTCTCACGTACAGAAATTGGTATAAACCAGTTAACAAAATGAAGGAAATGGGTTTTTGAAAGAAGCTTACAGAAAAATTAATGAAATATATGAATTCAGGTTAAGATGAGCCTAGCGTATTATAGTTAAATCCTTCCATGTTTATTACGTGTATTAAAAGAAAAATCTAACTTTTTTTTCCTCCATAATTTTGACCAATTATAAATGTTTAGTTGGTGAAATTCATATGTTTATAAAATGTTGGTCTCTCTACCGTAGAATATCGTGAGTCTTTTGGAATATTTTGTTTGGTTGAGTTTATTCTCATTTATTAAGGATATTCTTGTTATATAACTTGAGGATGAGTCGGGTAATAATGGTGATAGATTATTATACAGTATACTGGTATATTTACATGTATACATCCACATCACCATCATGTACACTTATTCATCACCATACAGTTACTTACACAAAACCACCTACACACATACACGCATGGACATATACACGCATATATACACACACAACACCTCTGCTGATATTCAATGCTCTTGACTATTGGATTGGCCGAGGTGTGTGTGTGTGTGTGCGTGTGCGTGTGTATTTCGATTTTCTTGACACAAAATATTTAAAGAACCTGTATCTGGACAAGTAAATGTTGTTATTGTATCTGTTTTTGTTTTTGTTGTTGTTGTTGTTGAGGTCGTTGGTGCTGTTGTTAATATTATTGTTGTTGCTATTGTTGTAGTTGTTGTTGCTGTTGTGGTTGTAGTTGTTGTTGAGGTCGTTGCTGCTATTATTAGTGTTGTTATTCTTGTTTTGTTAAAGGTTTAGCTGTACACAATCCCTTCATTTTCACTATTCACTTTGGTGTTATTTTCTGTAAATATAAACATAAATAAAAAAGCTTATCTCTGGGTTCCGCTCTAGTGTTAATTTATGTATATATGTATATTCGTATAGCCTATGTACACACACACACACACACACACACGCCCTTTAGTTTAATACCCCACGTAAGTAAACGACAATATAATGAGGAAATCTATTTCTATATATACATGAGTATCTATCCATGTGTATGCATCTATGTATTATGAATCCCTGTATGTGATGTATGTATGTATTATTACATTTTTTCTAACTAATAAACATATAAATTTTAATTATGTTGTTCTCTATACGGTTATGTTAGGGCACAGGTAGATAACAAAGGTTTAACATAAGATAGCATAGACAAACTCAAGATAACAGTGAAGAACATGGGATAACAAATGAAGAACAAGAGATAAAGGTTAACTCAGCAAATGATAACAGAGGATAACAAAAATAAATAATGCCTCTCTTGTCACTTCCCAGTTACTTCCTTGACACTCTCCAGTTACTCCCTTGTCACTTCCCAGTTACTCTCCGGCCATGACAGTCACCACATAAGCACCAGTAAGTACAGACACTGATGCCATAAATCACCACACTGTCTCTTATGACTAATGCCAAGTAATTTTCATTCTCTCCTACCAGGTCTTTCTCCCTCCCTCATTCTCTTCTACCTCGTTCTTCTCTCTCCTTCATTCTCTCCCCCTCTCCTTAATTTCCTTCCGGCCTCTCTCCCTTCTTCCTTTCCTTCCTTCCTTATTCCATCTTCCACATCCTTCCCTTCCTTTCCTCCTCCCTCTTTCCTTCTTCCCTCCCATTCTTCCTTTCTCTCTCTTTCCTTTCCCTCCCATTTTCCTTTTTTCTCTTTTCCTTCCTCCTCCTCTTCTAACACCCCAAACACTCTCTCTGTCCTTCCACCTCTTACACCTCACTACCCCTCCGTCCTCTCCACCGTCTTGCCTTCATCTCACCACTTCCCCTCACTCCCCCACCCCCCACCCCCACCCCCACCTCCGAAACTTTTTCATTTTACCCTATTCATCAATGTGTGTCTCCCCTCTCTCCCTCACCATCATCTCCTCACCATCATCATCTCCTCCTCTCATCTCCTCCATCATCTCCTCACCATCATCATCTCCCTCCCTCATATCTCTCCCTCTCCATTATCATCTCCTCCCTCTCATCTCCTCTCCATTGCTCCTCCACTCATCATCTCCTCACCATCATCTCTCCTCCCTCTCATCTCTCTCCTCCTCTCATCTCTCCCTCACCATCATCTCTCCCTCCCTCTCATCTCTCCCTCTCCATCATCTCTCCCTCACCATCATCTCTCCCTCCCTCTCATCTCTCCCTCCCTCTCACCTCTCCCTCTCCCTCCTACTCCTCAAGTGAAAAGTTGCTGGACGATTAGCCTCGTGTTTACCCTCCCGTCAAACAATTTCCCGAGAATGAGATTGTCCCGGCAAATTATACACCGGTCAAATAACCTCTAGTGTGAGTAGTAGGAGGGCCGTGATTACCGTGTGACAGGGACAAATTATACATGAGGTGAATATCTCCACCGAAAATGACCTCTATTATCGGGTGTAATAAGGACGAGATCAGCTTGTGATATTCCTGTGATGAAGACAAGATTATACAACACAGCAGAATGATGAGGTAATATTGAGTCTTACAGAGGGAGTAAAAAAGGATGATATTACCTTGTGCTTTTGTCGATTTGGTGGTGACTCTGATGCTAGCCAATGGTGGTACTAATGACTGTTCTCTGACTGGCCGGGGGGGGGAGGGGACGTAATGAATAGTTTTGTTGTCTCGTTGCGTTATAACTGACACCATCTGGTTTGCTTAATAGCTGCTAGTGGAGGAGTCTTTCTGGTTAATAGCGGCTGGTGGTGGAAGTCTTTCTGGTTAATAGCAGTTAGTGGTGGAGGTCTTTCTGGTTAATAGCGGCTAGTGGAGGAGTCTTTCTGGTTAATAGCTGCTAGTGGTGGAGGTCTTTCTGGTTAATAGCTGCTAGTGGTGGAGGTCTTTCTGGTTAAAAGCGGCTAGTGGAGGAGTCTTTCTGGTTAATAGCGGCTAGTGGTGGAGGTCTTTCTGGTTAATAGCTGCTAGTGGTGGAGGTCTTTCTGGTTAATAGCTGCTAGTGGTGGAGTTCCTTTCGTTAATAGGTTAGTGGTGGAGGTGTCTTTCTGGTTATTAGCTTTCATAGTGTAGAGGTCTTTCTGGTTACTGGGCGGCTAGTGGAGGAGTCTTTTCTGTTAATAGCGGCTAGTGGTGAGGCCCTTCTGGTTATTGCCGCTAGTGGTGGGAGTCTTTTCTGGTTAATAGCTGCTAGTGGTGGAGGTCTTTCTGGTTAATAGCTGCTAGTGGTGGAGGTCTTTCTGGTTAATAGCTGCTAGTGGTGGAGGTCTTTCTGGTTAATAGCGGCTAGTGGAGGAGTCTTTCTGGTTAATAGCGGCTAGTGGTGGAGGTCTTTCTGGTTAATAGCGGCTAGTGGTGGAGGTCTTTCAAATAGGTCGTTCCGGTCAGAAAAAAAGGTCATCTCTGCTAGTGTTTGTAGCTATTGTTTTGTTTTGTTTTATTTGTTTGTCTCTCGTTTTTTTATTTGATTTTTTGTTTACTTTTTTTAATCAGTATTTATCTATAACTTAAGGACACAAAATAACTTTCAGACTCTATAACTGAGGCAAAAAAAAAGATAACACCAATCTCTAAGTTATAGGCAGATCAGCAAACGCTATTACCTATAACTTGGAAATCTGTCTGTCTGTCTGTCTGTCTGTGCATACCAGATTATTTATATGCTTCGCTTCCCACACCCTCTCCATGCCTTTTAAATTGCAACACTAAGACACTCTCGGATAAAAGACCTTTCTAGACAGACAGACATACAGACAGACAGAGAAACAAATCACCATTAATACCATCACATTAATAACATGAAGAAAAAATTAAATAATGAAGGCACATTTTCTTCTCTGGGATGAAAATCAAAGAGTTCTCAGCTGATCCTGCCAGCAATTTGCGAGCCGTGCCGTGGTAATGAGATCCAGGGATTGGTGTTAAGCTGACGGCCAGAGAAACTAAAGAAAGGAGAGAGAGAGAGAGAGAGATATCACCAGACAGACAGACAGACAGACCACATAACCAGACAGACAGAAAGACAAACATATATAATACCAGACAGACAGACAGAAAGACAGACCACATAACCAGACAGACAGAAAGACAAACATATATAATACCAGACAGACAGACAGAAAGACAGAGAGACATATATAATACCAGACAGACAGACAGAAAGACAGAGAGACATATATGATATCAGACAGAGAGAGACAAACAGCCTGACAGAGATACAGGCAGACAGACAGACAGATTAAGACAAAGATAGACAGAAATAGAAATAGACTGAATAAAAGTGTGAGAGAAAGAGATAAAAGAGAAAGGAGAGAAAGAGAGAGAAATAAACATAGAGAAGATGACATAGACAGTGAAAGAAAGATAGATAGAGGGACAGAAAAATTGAGAGAGAGAAAGAAAAAGAGTGAGTGAGAGAGAGAGGGAGGGAGGGAGAGAGACAGAGAGACAGAGAGAGAGAGACACACAGAGAGACGGTCACGTTACCTGAGTATGAACGCAATTAGTGATAAGCCTGGCGAAATAGTGTAACAGTTACCTGAATGTCACCTAGCGCTTGTTAACAAAAAACCTAACCTAACCCAACCTAACCTAACCTAACCTAACCGGCATTGGGCCCAAGCCTTATGGTTAGGTTAGGTCTGACTTGAATGTTATTAAGAAGGGGCGTTACGTTCCCCCCCCACCCCCCCCACCCCTCCCAGTAGCCTGAGTACCGTCTCTTGGTGTCGTTTGCAGCGGCAGGGTGACCTAGTACCTTCACTCACGCGATTTTCATGAGTACTAGTGACCCCCTGCCTACGCCTCCCTCTCCTCCTTCTCCCTCTTCTCCTCCTACTCCCCCTCTTCTTCTCCTCCTCATCCTCCTTCCTCTCCTATTCCCCCTCATATTCCCCCTCCTCTTCCTCGCTGGGGAAGCACTAATCAATTGGCCTCATACTTGCTCCTTCTGCTTAGGTTTGGTTAGGTTAGGTTAGGTTAGGTTTGATTTGGTACGTGGATGTGTAGCTCATCATACAGCTATGACTATGAATTCTTATGTATTCTTCACTGTTGTCAGGAATACATCAACTCAAGATAGGTGTTCACATGCCAGGTACTACGTCTAATTAGTTACCTGGGGACTACCCAGGTATACAAGTATTTAGAGGTATTTACAGACACTCATAGAACTTAAATAAACCTTATTTTTTATTGTCGTCAATTTATTGGAGTTTGAGGTCGTAGAGGCATGTGTGGTTATTTATTGAACATGTATAAAAGCTGAAAAGTGAAGAGTTCCGCCTCTACCCTCCCCTCTACTCTCCCCTGTCCTCCCCTCTCCCCTCCCCTCTCCCCTCCCTTCCCTTCCCCTCTCCTCTCCCCTGCCCTCACCTCTCCCCTGCCCTCACCTCTCCCTCAATGGCACTCCCACTTGTATTGCTGCAGGAGCCTCATATGTTGCAGTTATTGCCCCGGTGCAAGGTTCAAGAGGATAGCTGTTTATTGTAGTTGTGTCTCATCTATTCGCGTGGTCCTTATGTCTGCTTATGACACCCAAGATTTATCTCTATAGCTACCACGCGAGCAGCCATCGACGTAATGAAGGACTATGCAGGAAGAATAAAATATTGGAACAGATGTAACTCTGACTTAAACATTGATCTAGGAGAATACTGTCATGGGTAGAGGTAAATATATCTAGAGAGAGAGAGAGAGAGGGAGAGAGAGAGAGGAGATACAGATGTCAATGTCGAGTTGGAAGAATACAGAAATTGTGAAATTAAATGGTTTAAAAGTAATAAGTGTTAAGAACCCCCCACCCCCCAAAAAAAAAAATAATGGGAACTATTCCAATTAAAATGAAGGGAAACAGTTAGATATTTCCAGTGATCATGAAATTGGTAATGAAAACAAGTTGATTGACAAGGGGAAAACAATTGTCAATTATAAGAAAATGAAAGTAGATCCAGTAAACATGAAGGAGTACGGATATAGCGTACAATACACTAAGGCTTTTTTCCCCCCGTACCTCTCTGACTATAATGTTACAAACCCATTCACAGCTGGGTGGACTAGGGTGCCCTCAACACGAACCAGCAAGCTTTAGGAGAGGAGGGGAGCGTTATATACACTCAACCACACACACACACACATCATTACATGTTCTTACTATTTTTTCATTCATTCACAAATTATATACACAATTGCTTATTAAACTCTTAGACAAATATTTTCCCTCTAAATATAGTCTCTTCCTCAGCGTCACGACAGGTAAACAGGATACAACTTTCATCATCAACATATAATTAAGATTTTTCTCTCCAGGACGACACACGAAGAATCCAAACTTTCTGATCTCGATAATTTTTGGAATTTTTGGAGTCGTCTGGTATGTGTTCTGGCCAGTTGGTTTATACTAATGAGGTTTACGTTTATCAATCTCCTTGTGTGTGTGTGTGTGTGTGTGTGTGTGTGTGTGTGTGTGTGTGTGTGTGTGTGTGTGTGTGTGTGTGTGAACAAAACACTAATTAAACATACAAAACCGGAAGCAAAATGTCTTCCATTTTACCAAAATCCCTTCTTGATTTTTTAAAAGTCTTCAACCGTGAAAGTGACTGACTGACGAACTGCCTTTGATGGTCATTGTGAATGCTTGTGCGGTTGCCTGTGTGTGTGTCCCATCTCTCTGCCTTTATGATTTTTTTCCTCTATATCTGTCTCCATTTTGTCTTTCTTTGTGTCTCAGTTAACCTTTGTCGACTATTGTTCTCTCTCTAATTTTCTGTATGTGTGTGTGTGTGTGTGTGTGTGTGTGTGTGTCAGTCATTATGTTTGAAACTGATCAGAGGTGAAAGCTCGTTTGATTGGCAATTTGAGTGCTGGTTTAGTTACTCTCTCTCTCTCTCTCCTCAGACACAACAACTTAAAGTTGAGCTCCTGGGGAATTGCGTCTTTTAATCTGCCTTCCCTCTGATTCAGCGACCTTTGAGAATTCCAGATGGAATTTTAATGACGATTGAAGCAAGTCATGTAAACATTATCTCTGGTAAAGTAAATATCACGGCTGGTTTTAGTTTAGTTCCACGACCTCTCCACTGCTATATTTATCCTAGTAGTATCGAAGAAAATTTTTAATATACTATAACTTATGTATAAACTGTATATAGTACTCTTATATACACTCCAAAAAAAAGTATCGATATAAAATAGTGTTGAAAAAATATGACACAACGGACGAAGGATTTTGAAAACCCTACCGAGACAACAGGAGTCAGTGTTCATTCTGAAATTCATCGATCACCTCAAGTACAGATAGGTTTTGTGAGTGACTGTGATTTGAAGTGTAGGATGGTAGAAAAAAAATGATCTTTATCGTTGTATGTGGGAAGTAATCTATTGTGAAGATATGGGTACACAACAACACAACAAGAGGTGGTAGGTAACCAATGCATATAAATGAATAACTATATGTGCTAATGATGTGAAGAAAATAAATAGATAATATAAAAAAAGATAGTGTTTTTGCATTATATTTTTCATCCTTGGCTGACTCACCTATAGACGTTCATGGTGTGTGTGTGTGTGTGTGTGTGTGTGTGTGTGTGTGTGTGTGTGTGTGTGTGTTTATTCCTTCCCAACCTTGACATAAATGGATTTTCAATTGCATTACCTGATTCCGTTTGTTCAAGACTCTCGTATTAAAGGGAATTCGTTTATCCATCAAATTACACACAGGTGAATGGGAGCAGTGTAGTACCTTTCCCGGTAGCCGTTTAAGAGAAAGAAAGAAAGAAAGAGAAAGAGAGAGAGAGAGAGAGAGAGAGAGAGAGAGAGAGAGTACTTCACCCCCCACAAAAGACAATGCGCCTTGAGTGACTCTTGAGACTGAACAAGAGAGGAGAACACAGCCACCAGGTCCTGCCAGACACAAGAGTTTATGAGTCACCAGGTAGGGCCGGTCCGCTGGTACCTGGTGACCTTCAACTGGTGACCCTCAACTACCGGTGAATAATAAATGACCTTAAATTAGCAATAAAGGTTATAGGAATATTTACATTGTTGATTTCAGAGAGAGAGAGAGAGAGAGAGAGAGAGAGAGAGAGAGAGAGAAAACTTTAAATCAGAAAGTTTGGTAAATGGAGAGACATTTTCACTTCCGGTTTTGTATGTTTAATTTAATTGTTTTGTTCACACACACACACACACACACACACACACACAAAAGGAGATTGGTAAACGTAAACCTCATTAGTATAAACCAACTGGCCAGAACACATACCAGACGACTCCAAGAATTCCAAAAATTATCGAGATCAGAAAGTTTGGATTCTTCGTGTGTCGTCCTGGAGAAAAATCTTAATTATATGTTGATGATGAAAGTTGTATCCTGTTTACCTGTCGTGACGCTGAGGAAGAGACTATATTTAGAGGGGAAATATTTGTCTAAGAGTTTAATAAGCAATTGTGTATATAATTTGTGAATGAATGAAAAAATAGTAAGAACATGTAATGATGTGTGTGTGTGTGTGTGGTTGAGTGTATATAACGCTCCCCTCCTCTCCTAAAGTTTGCTGGTTCGTGTTGAGGGCACCCTAGTCCACCCAGCTGTGAATGGGTACGTAACATTATAGTCAGAGAGGTACGGGGGGGAAAAGCCTAAGTGTATTGTACGCTATATCCGTACTCCTTCATGTTTACTGGATCTACTTTCATTTTCTTATAATTGACAATTGTTTTCCCCTTGTCAATCAACTTGTTTTCATTTACCAATTTCATGATCACTGGAAATATCTAACTGTTTCCCTTCATTTTAATCGGAATAGTTCCCATTTTTTTTTTGGGGGGGGGGGTTCTTAACACATTACTTTTAAACCATTTAATTTCACAATTTCTTTATTCTTCCAACTCGACATTGACATCTGTATCTCCTCTCCCTCTCCCCCTCTCTCTCTCTCTCTCTAGATATATTTACCTCTACCCATGACGGTATTCTACCTAGATCAATGTTTAAGTCAGAGTTACATCTGTTCCAATATTTTATTCTTCCTGCATAGTCCTTCATTACGTCGACGGCTGCTCGCGTGGTAGCTATAGAGATAAATCTTGGGTGTCATAAGCAGACATAAGGACCACGCGAATAGATGAGACACACCTACAATAAACGGCTATCCTCTTGAACCTTGCACCGGGGCAATAACTGCAACATATGAGGCTCCTGCAGCACAGCAGTGGGGAGGCTATTGAGGAGGGGGCAGGGGAGAGGTGGGGAGGGGGAGGTGAGGGCAGGGGAGAGGTAGGGGAGGGGAGGGGAGGGGAGGGGAGGGGAGAGGGGAGAGGTAGCAGGGGAGAGGGGAGGGAGGGGGAGGGGAGGGGAGGGGAGGGGAGGGGAGAGGGGAGGGGAGGGGAGAGGGGAGAGAGGGGAGGGGGTAGGGAGGGACAGGGGAGGGGAGAGGGGAGGGACAGGGGGAGGGGGAGAGGGGAGGACAGGGGAGAGGGGAGGGAGGGGAGGGGAGGGAGGGAGAGGGGAGAGGGGAGGGGAGAGGGAAGGACAGGGGAGGGGAGAGGGGAGGACAGGGGAGGGGGAGGAGGAGGGACAGGGGAGGGAGGAGGGGGGAGGACAGGGGAGGGGAGAGGGAGGACAGGGGAGAGGGGAGGACAGGGGAGGGGAGAGTGGAGGACAGGGCAGGGGAGAGGAGAGGGGAGGGTAGAGGCGGAACTCTTCACTTTTCAGCTTTTATACATGTTCAATAAATAGCCACACATGCCTCTACGACCTCAAACTCCAGTAAATTGACGATAATAAAAAATAAGGTTTATTTAAGTTCTATGAGTGTCTGTAAATACCTCTAAATACTTGTATACAATACGTGAGAATTTATTTAAAGCATCAATTCATTTGTTTTTCTTTTATATATGACTTAGAAAATACTCAGGTAGTCCCCAGGTAACTAATTAGACGTAGTACCTGGCATGTGAACACCTATCTTGAGTTGATGTATTCCTGACAACAGTGAAGAATACATAAGAATTCGTAGTCATAGCTGTATGATGAGCTACACATCCACGTACCAAATCAAACCTAACCTAACCTAACCAAACCTAAGCAGAAGGAGCAAGTATGAGGCCAATTGATTAGTGCTTCCCCAGCGAGGAAGACGAGGGGGAATATGAGGGGGAATAGGAGAGGAAGGAGAGGAAGGAGGGTGAGGAGGAGAAGAAGAGGGGGAGTAGGAGGAGAAGAGGGAGAAGGAGGAGAGGGAGGCGTAGGCAGGGGGTCATTAGTACTCATGAAAATCGCGTGAGTGAAAGTACTAGGTCACCCTGCCGCTGCAAACGACACCAAGAGACGGTACTCAGGCTACTGGGAGGGGTGGGGGAAACGTAACGCCCCTTCTTAATAACATTCAAGTCAGACCTAACCTAACCATAAGGCTTGGGCCCAATGCCGGTTAGGTTAGGTTAGATTACGTTGGGTTAGGTTAGGGTTTTTGTTAACAAGCGCTAGGTGACATTCAGGTAGCTGTTACACTATTTCGCCAGGCTTATCACTAATTGCGTTCATACTCAGGTAACGTGACCGTCTCTCTGTGTCTCTCTCTCTCTCTGTCTCTCTGTCTCAAGGTGTCTCTCCTCCCTCCTCCCTCTCTCTCTCTCACCTTCACTTTTCTTTCTCTCTCTCAATTTCATTCTTTCACTGTCTATGTCATCTTCTCTATGTTTATTTCTCTCTTTCTCTCCTTTCTCTTTTATCTCTTTCTCTCACCCTTTTATTCAGTCTATTTCTATTTCTGTCTATCTTTGTCTTAATCTGTCTGTCTGTCTGCCTGTATCTCTGTCAGGCTGTTTGTCTCTCTCTGTCTGATATCATATATGTGTCTCTGTCTTTCTGTCTGTCTGTCTGGTATTATATATGTCTCTCTGTCTGTCTGTCTGTCTGGTTATATATATGTTTGTCTTTATGTCTGTCTGGTTATGTGGTCTGTCTGTCTGTCTGTCTGTCTGGTTATATATATGTTTGTCTTTCTGTCTGTCTGGTTATGTGGTCTGTCTGTCTGTCTGTCTGGTGATATCTCTCTCTCTCTCTCTCTCTCTCTCTCTCTCTCTCTCTCTCCTTTCTTTGGTTTCTCTGGCCGTCAGCTTAACACCAATCCCTGGATCTCATTACCACGGCACGGCTCGCAAATTGCTGGCAGGATCAGCTGAGAACTCTTTGATTTTCATCCCAGAGAAGAAAATGTGTATTCATTATTTAATTTTTTCTTCATGTTATTAATGTGATGGTATTAATGGTGATTTGTTTCTCTGTCTGTCTGTATGTCTGTCTGTCTAGAAAGGTCTTTTATCCGAGAGTGTCTTAGTGTTGCAATTTAAAAGGCATGGAGAGGGTGTGGGAAGCGAAGCATATAAATAATCTGGTATGCACAGACAGACAGACAGACAGACAGACAGACAGACAGACAGATTTCCAAGTTATAGGTAATAGCGTTTGCTGATCTGCCTATAACTTAGAGATTGGTGTTATCTTTTTATTGCCTCAGTTATAGAGTCTGAAAGTTATTTTGTGTCCTTAAGTTATAGATAAATACTGATTAAAAAAAGTAAACAAAAATCAAATAAAAAAACGAGACACAAACAAATAAAACAAAACAAAACAATAGCTACAAACACTAGCAGAGATGACCTTTTTTTCTGACCGGAACGACCTATTTGAAAGACCTCCACCACTAGCCGCTATTAACCAGAAAGACCTCCACCACTAGCAGCTATTAACCAGAAAGACCTCCACCACTAGCAGCTATTAACCAGAAAGACTCCTCCACTAGCCGCTATTAACCAGAAAGACCTCCACCACTAACTGCTATTAACCAGAAAGACTTCCACCACCAGCCGCTATTAACCAGAAAGACTCCTCCACTAGCAGCTATTAAGCAAACCAGATGGTGTCAGTTATAACGCAACGAGACAACAAAACTATTCATTACGTCCCCTCCCCCCCCCGGCCAGTCAGAGAACAGTCATTAGTACCACCATTGGCTAGCATCAGAGTCACCACCAAATCGACAAAAGCACAAGGTAATATCATCCTTTTTTACTCCCTCTGTAAGACTCAATATTACCTCATCATTCTGCTGTGTTGTATAATCTTGTCTTCATCACAGGAATATCACAAGCTGATCTCGTCCTTATTACACCCGATAATAGAGGTCATTTTCGGTGGAGATATTCACCTCATGTATAATTTGTCCCTGTCACACGGTAATCACGGCCCTCCTACTACTCACACTAGAGGTTATTTGACCGGTGTATAATTTGCCGGGACAATCTCATTCTCGGGAAATTGTTTGACGGGAGGGTAAACACGAGGCTAATCGTCCAGCAACTTTTCACTTGAGGAGTAGGAGGGAGAGGGAGAGGTGAGAGGGAGGGAGAGATGAGAGGGAGGGAGAGATGATGGTGAGGGAGAGATGATGGAGAGGGAGAGATGAGAGGGAGGGAGAGATGATGGTGAGGGAGAGATGAGAGGGAGGGATGATGGTGAGGGAAAGATGAGAGGGAGGGATTGATGAGAGGGAGGGAGAGATGATGGTGAGGGAGATGATGGTAAGGAGAGACAATGGAGGAGATGAGAGGGAGGAGATGATGATGGAGAGGGAGAGATGAGAGGAGGGGGAGATGATGATGGAGAGGGAGAGATGAGAGGAGGGCGATGATAGTGAGGAGAGATGATGGAGAGGGAGAGATGGGGGAGAGATGGGGAGACACATTGATGGATAGGGTCAAAAATAGAGAAAAGTTTCCGGAGGTGGGGGGTGGGGGAGGGTGGGGAGTGAGGGGAGGTGGTGGGATGTGGGGAACAGCGGTGGAGAGAGGACAGGAGGGTGGTGAGGTGTAGAGGTGGAAGGGACAGTGGCAGAGAGTTTGGGGTGGTAGAAGAGGGGAGGGAGAAGGAAAAGAAAAGGGAAGAATGAGAGGGAAGAAGGAAAAGAAAGAAGAATGGAGGGAGAAGAAGGAAAGAGGGAGGAGGAAAGGAAGGGAAGGATGTGGAAGATGGAATAAGGAAGGAAGGAAAGGAAGAAGGGAGAGAGGCCGGAAGGAAATTAAGGAGAGGGGGAGAGAATGAAGGAGAGAGAAGAACGAGGTAGAAGAGAATGAGGGAGGGAGAAAGACCTGGTAGGAGAGAATGAAAATTACTTGGCATTAGTCATAAGAGACAGTGTGGTGATTTATGGCATCAGTGTCTGTACTTACTGTGGTGACTGTCATGGCCGGAGAGTAACTGGGAAGTGACAAGGGAGTAACTGGAGAGTGTCAAGGAAGTAACTGGGAAGTGACAAGAGAGGCATTATTAATTTTTGTTATCCTCTGTTATCATTTGCTGAGTTAACCTTTATCTCTTGTTCTTCATTTGTTATCCCATGTTCTTCACTGTTATCTTGAGTTTGTCTATGCTATCTTATGTTAAACCTTTGTTATCTACCTGTGCCCTAACATAACCGTATAGAGAACAACATAATTAAAATTTATATGTTTATTAGTTAGAAAAAATGTAATAATACAAACATACATCACATACAGGGATTCATAATACATAGATGCATACACATTAGGGTGTCATAGGAGGGAAGATCAGCTAAAACTAATGGCCCATCACTTTTTTGGTAGATTTTAGTGTATATAAACAGAAAATAATTTCAGTTTCAATATTTTGCAACCTTTTGCTAGGTAAATTTTAGCCTGAAATTTATCGAAAATCTAACGTACAGCTGCATTAGTGCATTACAATTAAATAGTGAACATTGCTTTCTGACTTCATTCTTTAACAACCCAACTAACAATATTTTTTCTGTTTCAGATTCTGATGCATTTATAAGTTGATAATATTTGCGATGGCTGCTTGTGTCAGGACGAGGAACCAAAAATCCAGCCGTCTCAGTCACTATCTTGGGTCTGGGAGAGAGCTCCTGAAGTCGGAGTTGCCTACATTGAGAGATGCTTTGAGATACGGTGTTTTAATCAGGCAAATCAGTGAAAGAAACCAAAGAACTTACACAAACAAAGACATTGCCAG
>NW_024715425.1:0-15920 GCF_018991925.1 Homarus americanus
ACTTTGCTATACTCTACCAGGGGGCTTTGTTATACTCGATAATGGCCTTTGTTATACTCGATAATGGCCTTTGTTATACTCGATCCCGGGGCTTTGTTATCCTCGATCAGGGGAATTTGTTATACTCGATTAGTGGACTTTGTTATACTCGATTTGGGATCTTTCTTATACTCGATCAGGGGACTTTGATATACCTCATTAGGGCCTTTGTTGGTACCGCGATTAGGGGCCTTTGTTATACCCGATCAGGGCCTTTGTTATACTCCATCAGGGTCCTTTGTTATACTCGATCAGGGCCTTTTTATACTCGCTGATCAGGGTGCTTTTGGCTATACCGATGAGGGGGCTTTGTTATGCCTGGATCAGTGATATGCGTTATACCTGGATCAGGAACTTTGTTATACTCGATCAGGTAAATTTGTTATACTCGATTAGGGGTCTTTTTTATACTTGATCAGGGGCCTCGATCAGGGGCCTTTGTTATACTCGATCAGGGTGCTTTGCTGTACTCGATCAGGGGGCTTCGTTATACTCGATCAGGGGCCTTTGTTGTACTCGTTCAGGGGCCTTTGTTGCATTCGATCAGGGGCCTTTGTTATACTCGATAAGAGGTCTTTGTTATACTCGATCAGGGGAATATGTTATACTCGATCACGGGGCTTTGTTATACTCGATCAGGGGAATTTGTTATACTCAATTAGTGGACTTTGTTATACTCGATCAGATGACTTTGTTGTACTCGATCCGTAGAATTTGTTATACTCGATCATGGGACTTTGTAATACTCGATGAGGGGACTTTGTTGTACTCGACCAGGGGCCTTTGTTGTACTCGATCAGGGGCCTTTGTTATACTCGATCACGCGGGACATTGTTATACTCGATCAGGACTCGTTATATTTGATGAAGGACTTTTGTTATACCTCTCGATCCGCATTTGTTATAATCGATCAGGGACTTTTGTTATACAATGATCAGGGACTTTGTTATACCTGATCAGGAACTTGTTGTATTCGATCAGGGCCTTTGTTGTACTCGATCAGGGGTCTTTGTAATACTCGATCAAGGGCCTTTGTAATACTCCATAAGGGGCCTTTGTTATACTCGATCAGGGGACTATGTTATACTCGATTAGGGGCGTAGTTATACTCGTTCAGTGGCCTTTGTTATACTCGATGAGGGAGCTTTGTTGTACTCGATCAGGGGACTTTGTTATACTCTATCAGGGGGCTTTGTTATACTCGATCAGGTGACTTTGTTGTTCTCGATCAGGGGCCTTTGTTGTACCGACTCCAGAGGCCTTTGTTGTACCGATCAGGGGCCTTTTGTTATAATTTCTCGATCAGGGGCCTTTTGTAATACTCGATAAGGGCCTTTGTTATACCTGATTAGGGCCTTTGTTATAATTTCTGATCAGAGGCCTTGTTATACTCGATTAGGGGCCTTTGTTAAACTCGATGAGGAGCCTTTGTTATACTCGATCAGGGGGCTTTGTTATACACGAGCAGGGGGCTTTGTTATATTCAATTAGGTGAATTTGTTATACTCGATCAGAGGTCTTTGTTATAGTTGATCAGGGGCCTTTGTTATATTCGATCAGGGAACTTTGTTATACTTGAACAGTGGCCTCGATCATGGGCCTTTGTTATCCTCGATGAGAGGCCTTCGTAATACTCGATGAGGGGCCTTTGTTATACTCGATCAGGGGGCTTTGCTATACTCGATCAGGGGGCATTGCTATACTCGATCAGGGGGCTTCATTATACTCGATTAGGGGCCTTTGTTGTACTCGTTGAGGGGCCTTTGTTGTACTCAATCAGGGGCCTTTGATATACTCGATAAGAGGTCTTTCTTATGCTCGATCCGGGGACTTTGTTATACTCGATCATGGGGCTTTGTTATAATCGATCAGGGGAATTTGTTATACTCGATTAGTAGACTTTGTTATACTCGATTAGGGGACTTTGTTATACTCGATCAGGGGACTTTGTTATACTCGACCAGGGGCTTTTGTTATGCTCGACCAGGGGCCTTTGTTATGCTCGATGAGGGGATATGTTATACTCGATGAGGGGCCTTATTAATTCTCGACCAGGGGACTTTGTTATACTCGACCAGGGGCCTTTGTTATGCTCGATCAGGGGCCTTTGTTATGCTCGATGAGGGGATATGTTATACTCGATCAGGGAACTTTGTTATACTCGATGAGGGTGCTTTGTTATACTTGATCAGGGGCCTCGATCAGGGGCCTTTGTTATACTCGATGAGGGGATATGTTATACTCGACCAGGGGACTTTGTTATACTCGACCAGGGGACTTTGTAATACTCGACGAGGGGCTTTTGTTATACTCGATCAGGGGACTATGTTATCCTGGATCAGGGTCCTTTGTTATACTCGATCAGGGGCCTTTGTTATACTCGATGAGGGGGCTTTGCTATACTCGATCAGGGGGCTTCGTTATACTCGACCAGGGAACTTTGTTATACACGATCAGGGGATATGTTATACTCTATCAGGGGATGTGTTATACTCGATCAAAGGACTTTGTTATACTTGATCAGGGGACTTTGTATTATTTGATCAGGGGGTTTTGTTATGCTCAACCAGGGGCCTTTGTTATGCTCGATAAGGGGACTTTGTTATATGCGATCAGGGGACTTTGTTATTCTCGATCATGGGCCTTGGTTATGCTCGACCAGGGGACTTTGTTATACTCGACCAGGGGACTTTGTTATACTCGACCAGGGGACTTTGTTATTCTCGACCAGGGGACTTTGTTATACTCGACCAGGGGACTTTGTTATAATTGATCAGGGGAATTTGTTATACCCGACCAGGGGACTTTGTTATACTCGATAAGGGGACTTTGTTATACTCGATCAGGGGACTTTATTATACTCGATCAGGGGCCTTTGTTATACTCGATCAAGGGCCTTTGTCATAATCGATCAGGGGCCTTTGTTATACTCGATCAAGGGCCTTTGTCATAATCGATCAGGGGACTTTGTTATACTTGATCAGGGGAATTTGTTATACTCGATCAGGGGACTTTGTTATACTCGATGATTGGGCTTTGTTATACTCGATGAGGGGACTTTGTTATACTCGACCAGGGTCCTTTGTTATGCTCGATGATTGGGCTTTGTTATACTCGATAAGGGAACTTTGTTATACTCGATGAGGGGACTTTGTTATGCTCGACCAGGGGACTTTGTTATACTCGATCAGGGGACTTTGTTATACTCGATGATTGGGCTTTGTTATACTCGATCAGGGGACTTTGTTGTACTCGACCAGGGTCCTTTTTTATGCTCGACCAGTGGCCTTTGTTATACTCGATCAGGGGGCTTTGTTATATTCGATTAGGGGACTTTGTTATACTCGACCAGGGGCCTTTGTTATGGTCAACAAGGGGACTTTGTTATACTCAATCAGTGGACTTTGTTATACTTGATCAGGGGGTTTGTTTTCCTCGATCAGGGGACTTTGTTATACTCGATGATTGGGCTTTGTTATACTCGATCAAGGGCCTTTTCATAATCGATTAGGGGACTTTGTTAGACTCGATGAGGGGCCTTTGTTATACTCAATCATGGGCCATTGTTATATTCAACCAGGGGACTTTGTTATACTCGATCAGGGGGCTTTGTTATACACGTTTAGGGGATTTTGTTATACTCGATCCGGTGAATTTGTTATACTCGATCAGGGGACTTTGTTATACACGTTTAGGGGACTTTGTTATACTCGATCAGGGGACTTTGTTTACTCGATCAGGGGCCATTGTTGTACTTGATTAGGGGCCTTTGTGATAGTCGATTAGGGGCCTTTGTAATACTCGATAAGGGGCCTTTGTTATACTAGATCATGGGACATGTTTTACTCGATTAGGGGCGTTTGTTATACTCGATCAGGGGCCTTTGTTGAACTCGATGAGTGGGCTTTTTTATACTCGATCATTGGGCTTTGTTATACTCGATCAGGGGGCTTTGTTATACTCGACCAGGGGCCTTTGTTGTACTCGATCAGGGGCCTTTGTTATACTCGATCAGGGTCCTTTGTTATACTTGAGCAGGGGCCTTTGTTATATTCGATTAGGGGAATTTGTTCTACTCGATCAGAGGTCTTTGTTATACTTGATCAGGGGCCTTTGTTATACTCGATCAGGGGGCTTTGTTATACTCGATCAGGGGACTTTGCTATACTCTACCAGGGGGCTTTGTTATACTCGATAATGGCCATTGTTATACTCGATAATGGCCTTTGATATACTCGATCCCGGGGCTTTGTTATACTCGATCAGGGAAATTTGTTATACTCGATTAGTGGACTTTGTTATACTCGATTTGGGATCTTTCTTATACTCGATCAGGGGACTTTGTTATACTCGATTAGGGGCCTTTGTTGTACTCGATTAGGGGCCTTTGTTATACTCGATCAGGGGCCTTTGTTATACTCCATCAGGGTCCTTTGTTATACTCGATCAGGGGCCTTTGTTATACTCGATCAGGGTGCTTTGCTATACTCGATGAGGGGGCTTTGTTATGCTCGATCAGTGGATATGTTATACTCGATCAGGGAACTTTGTTATACTCGATCAGGGGAATTTGTTATACTCGATTAGGGGTCTTTGTTATACTTGATCAGGGGCCTCGATCAGGGGCCTTTGTTATACTCGATTAGGGGGCTTTGCTGTACTCGATCAGGGGGCTTCGTTATACTCGATCAGGGGCCTTTGTTGTACTCGTTCAGGGGCCTTTGTTGCATTCGATCAGGGGCCTTTGTTATACTCGATAAGAGGTCTTTGTTATACTCGATCAGGGGACTATGTTATACTCGATCACGGGGCTTTGTTATACTCGATCAGGGGAATTTGTTATACTCAATTAGTGGACTTTGTTATACTCGATCAGATGACTTTGTTGTACTCGATCCGTGGAATTTGTTATACTCGATCATGGGACTTTGTAATACTCGATGAGGGGACTTTGTTGTACTCGACCAGGGGCCTTTGTTGTACTCGATCAGGGGCCTTTGTTATACTCGATCATGGGACATTGTTATACTCGATCAGGGGACTTTGTTATACTTGATGAAGGGACTTTGTTATACTCGATCCGGGTAATTTGTTATACTCGATCAGGGGACTTTGTTATACACGATCAGGGGACTTTGTTATACTCGATCAGGGGAATTTGTTGTATTCGATCAGGGGCCTTTGTTGTACTCGATCAGGGGTCTTTGTAATACTCGATCAAGGGCCTTTGTAATACTCCATAAGGGGCCTTTGTTATACTCGATTAGGGGACTATGTTATACTCGATTAGGGGCGTAGTTATACTCGTTTAGGGGCCTTTGTTATACTCGATGAGGGAGCTTTGATGTACTCGATCAGGGGACTTTGTTATACTCTATCAGGGGGCTTTGTTATACTCGATCAGGGGACTTTGTTGTTCTCGATCAGGGGCCTTTGTTGTACTCGATCAGAGGCCTTTGTTGTACTCGATTAGGGGCCTTTGTTATACTCGATCAGGGGCCTTTGTAATACTCGATAAGGGGCCTTTGTTATACTCGATTAGGGGCCTTTGTTATACTTGATCAGAGGCCTTTGTTATACTCGATTAGGGGCCTTTGTTAAACTCGATGAGGGGCCTTTGTTGTACTCAATCAGGGGCCTTTGATATACTCGATAAGAGGTCTTTTTTATGCTCGATCCGGGGACTTTGTTATACTCGATCATGGGGCTTTGTTATACTCGATTAGGGGAATTTGTTATACTCGATTAGTGGACTTTGTTATACTCGATCAGGGGACTTTGTTATACTCGATCAGGGGACTTTGTTATACTAGACCAGGGGCTTTTGTTATGCTCGACCAGGGGCTTTTGTTATGCTCGACCAGGGGCCTTTGTTATGCTCGATGAGGGGATATGTTATACTCGATGAGGGGCCTTATTAATTCTCGACCAGGGGACTTTGTTATACTCGACCAGGGGCCTTTGTTATGCTCGATCAGGGGCCTTTGTTATGCTCGATGAGGGGATATGTTATACTCGATCAGGGAACTTTGTTATACTCGATGAGGGGGCTTTGTTATACTTGATCAGGGGCCTTGATCAGGGGCCTTTGTTATACTCGATGAGGGGATATGTTATACTCGACCAGAGGACTTTGTTATACTCGACCAGGGGACTTTGTAATACTCGACGAGGGGCTTTTGTTATACTCGATCAGGGGACTATGTTATACTGGATCAGAGTCCTATGTTATACTCGATCAGGGGCCTTTGTTATACACGATGAGGGGCCTTTGTTATACTGGATCAGGGGCCTTTGTTATACTCGATGAGGGGGCTTTGCTATACTCGATCAGGGGGCTTCGTTATACTCGATTAGGGGCCTTTGTTGTACTCGATCAAAGGCCTTTGTTGTACTCGATCATGGGCCTTTGTTATACTCGATAAGAGGTCTTTGTTATACTCGATTAAGGGACTTTGTTATACTCGATCACGGGGCTTTGTTATACTTGATCAGGGGAATTTGTTATACTCGATTAGTTGACTTTGTTATACTCGATCAGTGGACCTTGTTATACTCGATCAGGGGACTTTATTATTTTCGATGAGGGGGCTTAGAAATACTCGAAAAGGGGGCTTACAAATACTCCATGAGGGGGCTTGGAAATACTCAATCTGGGGGCTTTATTATACTCGATCAGGGGGCTTTGTTATACTCGATCAGGGGACTTTGATATACTCGATAAGTGTACCTCGTCATACTCGATCAGGGGACTTTGTTATACTCGATCAGGGGCCTTTGTTTTACTCGATCAGGAGACTTTGTTATACTCGATCTAGGGACTTTTTTATACTCGATCAGGGGACTTTGTTATACTCGATCAGAGGAAATTGTTATACTCGATCAGGGGACTTTGTTATACTCAATGAGTGGGCTTTCTTATACTAGACCAGGGGACTTTGTTATACTCGACCAGGGGCCTTTGTAGTACTCGATGAGGGGATTTTGTTATACTCGATTAGGACACTATGTTATACTCGATCAGGGGCCTTTGTTATACTCGATCAGGGTCCTTTGCTATACTCGATCAGGGGCCTTTGTTATACTCGATCAGGTGACTTTGTTATACTCGACCAGGGGACTTTGTTATACTCGACCAGGGGCCTTTGTTATGCTCGATCAGGGGCCTTTGTTATGCTCGATCAGGAGACTTTGTTATGCTCGACCAGGGGACTTTGTTATACTCGACCAGGGGCCTTTGTTATGCTCGACCAGGGGACTTTGTTATACTTGACCAGGGGACTTTGTTATACTTGATCAGGGGACTTTGTTATACTCGATCAGGGGAATTTGTTAGACTCGACCAGGTGACTTTGTTATACTCGACCAGGGGACTTTGTTATACTTGATCAGGGGCCTCGATCAGGGCCCTTTGTTATACTCGATCAGGGGCCTTTGTTATACTCGATCAGGGGCCTTTGTTATGCTATATAGGAGGTTTTTGTTATACTCGAACCAGGGGAATTTGTTATACTCGATAAGGGGACTTTGTTATACTCGATAAGGGGCCTTTGTTATACTCGATTAGGGGACATTACTATACTCGACCTGGGAACTTTGTTATACTCGTCCAGGGGCCTTTGTTATACTCGATCAGGGGCCTTTATTATACTCAATCAAGGTCCTTTGTTATACCCGATCAGGGGACTTTGTTATACTCTCCCAGGGGACTTTGTTATACACGATCTGAGGACTTTGTTATACTCGATCAGGGGACTTTGTTATACTCGACCAGGGGACTTTATTATACTCGATCTGAGGACTTTGTTATACTCGACCAGGGGACTTTGTTATACTCGATCTGAGGACTTTGTTATATTCGATCAGGGGACTTTGTTATACACGACCAGGGAACATTGTTATACACGATAAGGGGATATGTTATACTCCATCAGGGGGATGTGTTATACTCGAGCAGGGGACTTTGTTATACTCGATCACGATGCTTTGATATAATCAACCGAAGGCCTTTGTTATATTCGATAAGGGTCCTTTGTTATACTCGATCAAGGGACTTTGTTATACTCGATCAGGGTACTTTGTTAAACTCGTTGAGGGGGCTTTGTTTTCCTCGATCAAGGGACTTTGTTATACTCCATGAGGGTCTTTGTTATACTCCATCTGGGGCCTTTGTTATACTCGACCATGGGACTTTTTTATACTCGATCAGGGGACTTTGTTATACTTGATCAGGGGACTTTGTAATATTCGATCAGGGGGGCTTTGTTATACTCGACCAGGGGCCTTTGTTATGCTCGATAAGGGGACTTAGTTATTCTCGATCAGGGGCCTTTGTTATACTCGACCAGGGGACTTTGTTATACTCGATGAGGGGACTTTGTTATACTCGATCAGGGGCCTTTGTTATTCTCGAGCAGGGGACTTTGTTATACTCGATCACGATGCTTTGTTATACTCTACCGAAGGCCTTTGTTATATTCGATATGGGTCCTTTGTTATACTCGATCAAGGGACTTTGTTATACTCGATCAGGGGACTTTGTTAAACTCGTTGAGGGGGCTTTGTTTACCTCGATCAAGGGACTTTGTTATACTCCATGAAGGGTCTTTGTTATACTCCATCTGGGGCCTTTGTTATACTCGACCAGGGGACTTTGTTATACTCGATCAGGGGACTTTGTTATACTTGATCAGGGGACTTTGTAATATTCGATCAGGGGGGCTTTGTTATACTCGACCAGGGGCCTTTGTTATTCTCGATAAGGGGACTTTGTTATTCTCGATCAGGGGCCTTTGTTATACTCGACAAGGGGACTTTGTTATACTCGACCAGGGGACTTTGTTTAACACAATCAGGGGACTTTTTTATATTCGATAAGGGTTTTTGTTTTACTCGATCAGGGGCCTTTATTATACTCGATCAAGGGGACTGTGCTATACTCCATCAGGGGACTTTGTTATACTCGATAAGAAGGACTTTGTTATACTCGATTAGGGTTTTTGTTATACTCGATCAGGGGCCTTTATTATACTCGATCAAGGGCCTTTGTTATACTCGATCAGGGGACTTTGTTATAGTCGATAAGAAGGACTTTGTTATACTCGATTAGGGGACTTTGCTATACTCGACCAGGGGACTTTGTTATACTCGATCAGGGGACTTTGTTATACTCGATCAATGGACATTACTATACTCGATTAGGGACCTTTGTTATACTCGATCAGGGGACTTTGATATACTCGATCAGGGGGCTTTGTTATACTCGACTAGGGGCCTTTGTTTTACTCAATCAGGATACTTTGTTATACTCCATCAGGGGCCTTTGTTATACTATATTAGAGGCTTTTGTTATACTCGAACCAGGGGAATTTGTTAAACTCGATAAGGGGACTTTGTTATACTCGATGAGGGGCCTTTGTTATACTCGATCAGGGGACATTACTATACTCGACCCAGGAACTTTGTTATACTCGATCAGGGCCATTATTATACTCGACCATGGGGGTTTGATATACTTGATCAGGGGACTTTCTTATACTCGATGAGGAGGCTCTTTTATACTCGACGAGGGTGATTTGTTATGTTCGACCAGTGGACTTTGTTGTACTCGATCAGGGGGCTTTTTTATACTCGATCAGGGGAATTTGTTATACTCGATCGGGGAAATTTGTTTTACTCGATCAGGGGGCTTTGTTATACTCGATCAAGGGACTTTGTTATACTCGACCAGGTTACTTTGTTTTACTCGATCAGGGGACTTTGATATACTCGATCAGGGGGCTTTCTTATACTCGACCAGGGGCCTTTGTTATGGGGCCATTGTATTTCTCGATAAGGGGCCTTTGTTATACTCGATTAGGGGCCTTTGTTATAACTTGATCAGAGGCCTTTGTTATACTCGATTAGGGGCCTTTGTTAAACTCGATCAGGGGCCTTTGTTATACTCGATCAGGTTCCTTTGTTATACTCGATCAGGGGCCTTTGTTATACTCGATCAGGGTGCTTTGCTATACTCGATGAGGGGGCTTTGTTATGCTCGATCAGGGGTTATGTTATACTCGATCAGGGAACTTTGTTCTACTCGATAAGGGAGCTTTGTTATACTCGACCAGGGGACTTTGTTATACTCGACCAGGGAACTTTGTTATTCTCGATTAGGGGAATTTGTTATACTCGATTAGGGGTCTTTGTTATCCTTGATCAGGGGCCTCGATCATGGGCCTTTGTTATACTCGATCAGGGGGCTTTGCTATACTCGATCAGGGGGCTTCGTTATAGTCGATCAGGGGCCTTTGTTGTACTCGTTCAGGGGATATATTATACTCGATCAGGGAACTTTGTTATACACCATGAAGGGGCTTTGTTATACTCGACCAGGAAACTTTGTTATACTCGACCAGGGGACTTTGTTATACTTGATCAGGGGCCTCGATGAGGGGCCTTTGTTATACTCGATCAGGGGCCTTTGTAATACTCGATGAGGGTCTTTTGTCATACTCTATCAGGGGACTATGTTATACTCGATGAGGGGGCGTTGTTATAGTCAACCAGGGGACTTTGTCATACTCGACCAGGGAACTTTGTTACATTCGATCAGGGGAATTTGTTATGCTCGATTAGGGGTCTTTGTTATACTTGATCAGGGGCCTCGATCAGGGGCCTTTGTTATACTCGATGAGGGGGCTTTACTATACTCGATCAGGGGGCTTCGTTATACTCGATCAGGGGCCTTTGTTGTACTCGGTTAGTGGCCTTTGTTGTACTCGATCAGGGGCCTCTGTTATACTCGATAAGAGGACTTTGTCATACTCGATCAGGGGACTTTGTTATATCAAAGGCCACTGGTCGAGCATAAAAAAGGACCCTGGTCGAGTATAACAAAGTCCCCTGATCGAGTATAACAAAGCCCAATCATCGAGTATAACAAAGTCCCCTGATCGAGTATAACAAAGTCCCCGGGTCGAGCATAACAAAGTCCCCTCATCGAGTATAACAAAGTCCCTCATCATTATATTTTAAATTCCTGATCAGAGTGAGTCCCCTGATCGTTATGATAAGGCCATGATAAGTATAACAAAAGGCCCTGATCGTTATGACCAAGTCCTGAAAGCAAACATAACAGGTCCTCATCGGAAGTATAACAAGTTCCTTATCGAGTGTAACAAACCCCAATCATCGAGTATGGCAGACACAAATTAGAATGACATCGAGTATAAAGGTCTGATCGATCAAGTCAAAGGCCGCTTGATAAAGAGCCCTTATCAGTATAACAAGTCGACGACTATAACCTGATCCCTCATCAAATATAACAAGTCCACCAATTACATATAACCTCGATCCCCTCAACAAACATAACAAAGCCCCCTCATCGAGTATAACATATCCCCTCATCGAGCATAACAAAGCCCGCTGGTTGAGCATAGCAAAAGCCCCTGGTCGAGCATAACAAAGTCCTCCGAGTGAGTATAACAAAGTCCACTGATCGAGTATAACAAAATCCACTAATCGAGTATAACAAATTCCCCTGATCGAGTATAACAAAGCCCCGTGATCGAGTATAACAAAGTCCCCGGATCGAGTATAAAAAAGACCTCTTATCGAGTAAATCAAAGGCCCCTGATTGAGTACAACAAAGGCCCCTCAACGAGTACAACAAAGGCCCCTAATCGAGTATAACAATGTCCCCTGATCGAGTATAACAAAGGCCCCTGATCGAGTACAACAAAGGCCCCTGGTCGAGTACAACAAAGTCCCCTCATCGAGTATAACAAAGTCCCCTGATCGAGTATAACAAATTCCCCGGATCGAGTACAACAAAGTCCTCTGATCGAGTATAACAAAGTCCACTAATTGAGTATAACAAAATCCCCTGATCGAGTATAACAAAGCCTCGTGATCGAGTATAATAAAGTTCCCTGATCGAGTATAACAAAGACCTCTTATCGTGTATAACCATGAGGCCCTGATCGAAATACAACAAGGCACAATTAAAGTGCAACCGAAGCCCTGAACGAAGTACAGCAAAAGCTGATCCGGAGTATAACCAAAAGGCTGATGGCGGCCCTGATCAAGTATAACAAAGACCCCTAATCGAGTATAACAAATTCCCCTGATCGATTACAACAAAGGCCCCTGGTCGAGTACAACAAAGTCCCTTCATCGAGTATAACAAAGTCCCCTGATCGAGTATAACAAAGTCCACTAATTGAGTATAACAAATTCCCCTGATCGAGTATAACAAAGCCCCGTGAACGAGTATAACAAAGTCCCCTGATCGAGTATGACAAAGACCTCTTATCGAGCATAACAGAGGCCCATGATCGAGTACAACAAAGGCCACTATTCGAGTACAACAAAGGCCTCTGATCGAGCATAACGAAGCCCCCTGATCGAGTATAGTAAAGCCCCCTGATCGAGTATAACAAAGGACCCTGATCGAGTCCCCTGATCAAGTATAACAAAGACCCCTAATCGAGTATAACAAAATCCCCTGATCGAGTATAACAAAGTTTCCTGATCGAGTATAACAAAGGCCCCTGATCGAGGCCCCTGATCAAGTATAACAAAGACCCCTAATCGAGCATAACAAATTCCTCTGATCGAGTGTAACAAAGTTCCATGGTCGAGTATAAAAAAGTCCCCTGGTTGACTATAACAACGCCCCCTCATCGAGTACAACATAGTCCCCTAATAGAGTATGACAAAAGACCCTCATCGAGTATTACAAAGGCCCCTGATCGAGTATAACAAAGGCCCCTCATCGAGGCCCCTGATCAAGTATAACAAAGTGCCCTGGTCGAGTATAACAAAGTCCCCTGGTCGAGTCTAACAAATTCCTCTGATAGAGTATAACAAAGTCCCCTGATCAAGTATAACAAAGTCCGCTGATCGAGTATAACAAAGTTCCCTGGTCGAGTATAACAAAGCCCCCTCATCGAGTATAACAAAGTTCCCTGATCGAGTAGAATATATCCCCTGATTGAGTACAACAAAGGCCCCAAATCGAGTACAACAAAGGCCCCTGATCGAGTATAACGAAGCCCCCTGATCGAGTATAGCAAAGCCCCCTCATCGAGTATAACAAAGGCCCCTGATCGAGGCCCCTGATCAAGGATAACAAAGACCCTTAATCGAGTATAACAAATTCCCCTCATCGAGTAGAACAAAGTTCCCTGATCGAGTATAACATATCCCCTGATCGAGCATAACAAAGCCCCCTCATCGAGTATAGCAAAGCACACTCATCGAGTATAACAAAGGCCCCTGATCGAATATAACAAAGGACCCTGATCGAGTATAACAAAGGCCCCTAATCGAGTTTAACAAAGGCCCCTAATCGAGTATAACAAAGGCCTCTGATCAAGTATAACAAAGGCCCCTAATCGAGTATAACAAAGGCCCCTTATCGAGTATTACAATGGCCCCAAAACAAAGGCCCCTGGTCGAGTATAAGAAAGCCCACTGATCGAGTATATCAAAGTCCCCTGATCGAGTATAAGAAAGATCCCAAATCGAGTATAACAAAGTCCACTAATCGAGTATAACAAATTCCCCTGATCGAGGATAACAAAGCCCCGGGATCGAGTATAACAAAGGCCATTATCGAGTATAACAAAGGCCATTATCGAGTATGACAAAGCCCCCTGGTGGAGTATAGCAAAGTCCCCTGATCGAGTATAACAAAGCCCCCTGATCGAGTATAACAAAGGTCCCTGATCGAGTATAACAAAGACCCCTAATCGAGTATTTCAAAGGCCTCTGATGGAGTATAACAAAGGCCCCTAATCGAGTACAACAAAGGCCCATGATCGAGTACAACAAAGGCCCCTGATCGAGTATAACAAAGACCCCTGATCAAGTATAACAAAGACTTCTGATCGAGTAGAACAAATTCCCCTAATCGAATATAACAAAGGCCCCTGCTCAAGTATAAGAAAGGACCCTGATCGAGTATAACAAAGGCCCCTGATCGAGTACAACAAAGGCCCCTGATCGAGTATAACAAAGCCCCCTGATCGAGTATAACAAAGCCCAATGATCGAGTATAAAAAAGCCCACTCATCGAGTTTAACAAATGCCCCTCAACGAGTATAACAAAGCCCCATCATCGAGTATTACAAAGGCTCCTGATCGAGTATAACAAAGGCCCTGATCGAGGCCCCTGATCAAGTATAACAAAGTCCCCTGGTCGAGTATAACAAAGTCCCATGGTCGAGTATAAGAAATTCCCCATGATCGAGTATAACAAAGTCCCCGGATCGAGCATAACCAAAATCACTAATCGGCTATAACAAATTTCCTGATCTGGTATAACAAAAGCCCCGTGATCAAGTAAAACAAAAGTACCCGGATCGTGTATAAAAAAAAAGACACTCTTATCGAGTAAATCAAAGGCTGATTTAGGCTGGCAAAGGCCCCCACAACGGAAGTACAACAACAAAGGCCCTGATCGAGGTAACAATGTGTCCCCTGATCCAGAGTATAACACGGGAAGCCCTGATCTAAAGGCTGGCAAGGCCCTGGTCAGGTCCAACAAAGTCCCCTGATCGGTATAACAAATTCCCGGATCAGAGTACAACAAAGTCCCTGATCGAGTATAACAAAAGTCCACTAATTGAGTATAACAAATTCCCCTGATCGAGTATAACAAAGCCTCGTGATCGAGTTTAACAAAGACCCCTGATCGAGTATAACAAAGACCTCTTATCGAGTATAACAAAGGCCCCTGATCGAGTACACCAAAGGCCCCTGATCGAGTGCAACAAAGGCCCCTGATCGGGTATAACGAAGCCCCCTGATCGAGTATAGCAAAGCCCCTTGATCGAGTATAACAAAGGCCCCTGATCTTGGCCCCTGATCAAGTATAACAAAGACCCCTAATCGAGTATAACAAATTCCCCTGATCGATTACAACAAAGGCCCCTGGTCGAGTACAACAAAGTCCCCTCATCGAGCATAACAAATTCCCCTGATCGAGTATAACAAAGTCCCCTGATCGAGTATAACAAAGGTCCTTGATGGAGTATAATAAAGGCACCTGATCGAGTATAACAAAGTCCACTGATCGAATATATAAATGTCCCCTTATCTAGTATAACACAATCCCGTGATCGAGTATAGCAAAGGTCCTTGATCGAGTATAACAACGGTCCCCGGTTGAGTATAACAAAGTCTCCTCATCGACTATAACAACGTCCCCTGATCGAGTATAACACGTCCCCTGATTGAGTATAACATATCCCCTGATCGTGTAAAACAAAGTCCTTTAATCGAGTATAACAAAGGTCCCTCATCGAATATAAGAAAGGCCCCGGATCGAATATAACAAAGTCCCTGATCAAGTATAACAAAGGCCCTTGATCGAGTATAACAAAGTCCCGTAATCGAGTATAACAAAGTCCCCTTTTCGAGAATAACAAAGTCCCCTTTTCGAGTATAACAAAGTTCCCTGATCGTGTATAACAAAGTTCCCTGGTCGAGTATAACAAAATCCCCTAATCGAATATACCAAAGCCCCCTGATCGAGTACAACAAAGGCCACTGGATCGAGCATAACAAAGGACCCTGATCGAGTATAACACATCCCCTGATCGAGTATAACATATCCCCTGATCGTGTATAACAAAGTTCCCTGGTTGAGTATAGTAATGTCCCCTGATCGAGTAAGACAATGCCTCCTGATCGAGTATAACAAAGTCCCCTGGTCGAGTATAACAAAGTCCCCTGATAGAGTATAACAAAATCTTCTGATCGAGGATTACAAAGTCCCCTGATCGAGTATAACAAAGGTCCTTGTTCGAGTATAATAAAGGCCCCTGATCGAGTATAACAAAGTCCTTTGATCGAATATAAAAAAGTCCCCTAATCGAGTAAAACAAAGT
>NW_024715426.1:0-22928 GCF_018991925.1 Homarus americanus
TGAACTTTAGGCACCCCAGGGACCACCTGAACTTTAGGCACCCCAGGGACCACCTGAACTTTAGGCACCCCAGGGATCACCTGAACTTAAGGCACCCCAGGGATCACCTGAACTTTAGGCACCCCAGGGATCACCTGAACTTTAGGCACCCCAGGGATCACCTGAACTTTAGACACCCCAGGGATCCTGAACTTTAGGCACCCCAGGGGACCACCTGAACTTTAGGCACCCCAGGGGACCACCTGAACTTTAGGCACCCCAGGGGACCACCTGAACTTTAGGCACCCCAGGGGACCACCTGAACTTTTGGACCTACACCCTCCCTCCTGTGTGGTCTTGTTCACCCTGATGCTGAACCTACACCCTCCCTTTTGTGTCGTCTTGTTCTCCCTGATGCTGGACCTACGCCCTCCCTCCTGTGTGGTCTTGTTTTCCCTCCTGCTGGACCTACGCCCTCCCTCCTGTTTGGTCTTGTTCTCCCTGATGCTGAACCTACACTCTCCCTTTTGTGTCGTCTTGTTCTCCCTGATGCTGGACCTACGCCCTCCCTCCTGTGTGGTCTTGTTCTCCCTCCTGCTGGACCTACACCCTCCCTCCTGTGTGGTCTTGTTCACCCTGATGCTGGACCTACGCCCTCCCTCCTGTGTGGTCTTGTTCACCCTGATGCTGGACCTACACCCTCCCTCCTGTGATGTCGCGTTTAACGCCTCCTGAAAAACATTTAACGCCTTTTAAATTTGGTTTAACGCCATTTGAAATTAGTTTAACGCCACGTGGTGGCTCAGCTGCTGTGGTGGGGGCGCAGTGGTGGTGGGGCTGTGGTGTTGCTGTGGTGGGGCGGTATGTCATTGGATGTGGTGGGGCTGTGGTGGGTCAGTGGTTGTGGTCGGGGTGTCTTGGTGGCGCAGTTACAGTGGTGCTGGCTAATTGCAGTGGTGATGGTGGTGTGGCGGCGGTCGGGCAGTGGATGTGGTGGGGCATTGATGGTGGCGCGGTGGTGGTGGTGCAGTGGTGTGGTGGGGCTGTGGTGGTGGTGCAGTTGCAGTGGGGGTGGGGCAGTGGCTGTGGTGGGGCTGTGGTGGTAGCGCGGTGGTGGTGGCGGTCAGTGGTTCTGGTGGGGCAGTGGTGTGGCGGCGGTTGTGGTGGGACAGTGGTGGTGGAGCAGTGGTGGGGCAGTGGTGGTGGTGAGTCAGTGATGGAGCAGTGGTGGTGGGGCGGTGGGGTGGCGGAGCAGTGGTGGGGCCGTTGCCTAGCAATAGTGGTGGGGCAGTTGCTGTGGTGGGTCAGTGGTTGTGGTAGGGCAGTGGCTGTGGTGGGTCAGTGGTTGTGGTAGGGCAGTGGCTGTGTTGGGGCAGTGGCTGTGGTGTGGAGTCAGTGGCTCACGTGGTGCTGTGGTTGTGGCGCAGTTGCAGTGGTGGTTGTGATGGATCTGTGGCTGTGGTCGTGTTGGGTCAGTGGTGGATCTGTGGTGGTGTTGGGTCAGTGGCTGTGGTGGGTCAGTGGCTGTGGTGGTGGTGGGGGGTCACTGGTTGTGGTGGGTCACTGGCCATGGTGGGTCACTGGCTGTGGTGGGTCACTGGCTGTGGTGGGGCAGTGACTGGGCTGGAGCAGTGGTTAGGCAGTAGTGGTGGTGGGGCAGTGGCAGAGCAGTGGTGGTGGTGGGGCAGTGGCGGAGCAGTGGTGGTGGTGGGGCAGTGACGGAGCAGTGGTGGTCGTTGGTGGGGCAGTGGCGTAGAAGTGGTTGTGGTAGAGCAGTGGCGGCACAGTGGTGGAGGCGGGTCAGTGGTGGAGCGGTGGCGGGTCAGTGGAGGTGGCGGAGCAGTGGCTGTGTTGGGGCAGTGGTGTGGCGGCGGTGGGACAGTGTTAGCGGAGCAGTGTTGGGGCAGTGGTTGTGGTGGGTCAGTGGCGGAGCAGTGGTGGTGGAGTGGTAGTGGTGGTGGTGGTGGGGTAGTGGTGGTGGGGATGTGGCGATGGTGGGGCAGTGGTGCAGTGGCTGTGGTGTGGCAGTGGGGCTGTGATGGTGGTGGGGCAGTGGTTTTGCTGGGGCTGTGGTGGGTCAGTGGCTGTGGTGGGGCAGTGGTGGTGTGGCGGCAGTGGTGATGGTAGGTCATTGGCTGTGGTGTGGCTGTGGTGGGGTTGCGGAGCAGTGACTGGTGGTGGTGGAGCAGTTGCAGTGGTGCTGGTGGTGGGGCAGTGGCTGTGGTGGGGTGTCAGTGGCTCTGGTGGGGCAGTGGCGCAGCAGTGGCTGTGATGGGGGGTCAGTGGCTGTGGTGGGTCAGTGGTGGTGGCGCATTTGCAGTGGTGGAGCGGTGGTGTGGAAGTGGTGTGGTGGGGCAGTGGCTGTAGTGGTGGCAGTAGTGTGGTGGGACAGTGGTGGAGGTGGTTGGGCGGCAGTGGTGTGGTGGTGGAGCAGTGGTATGGCGGTGGTAGTGGGGCAGTGGCTGTGGTGGGGCGGTTGCAGTGGTGGTGGTGTTGCAGTAGCTGTGGTGGGGCAGTGGTGGTGGAGTTGCTGTAGTGGGGCAGTGGTGGTGGCGCATTTGCAGTGGTGGCGCAGTGGTGTGGAAGTGGTGTGGTGGGGCAGTGGTGGTGGTGGGTCAGTGGTGGAGGTGGTTGGGCGGCAGTGGTGTGGTGGTGGTGGTGGAGCAGTGGTGGTGGCGGGACAGTGGCGGAGCATTGGTGGTGGTGGGGCAGTGGAGTAGAAGTGGCTGTGGTGGGGCGGTGGCGGAGCAGTGGCGGCGGTGGGGCAGCGGTGGTGGTGGCGGGACAGTGGTAGCGGAGCAGTGGTGGGGCTGTGGTTGTGGTGGGGCAGTGGTGGTGGTGTGGTGGTGGGGATGTGGTGGTGGTGAGGTGGCGGAGCAGGAGTGTTGGTGGTGGGGCAGTGGCGGAGCCGCTGGGGTGGTGGTGGTGAGTCAGTGACGGTGCAGTGATGGTGTAGTGGTGTGGTGTCGGTGCGTTAGTGGTGGTGAGGTTGTGGTTCTGGTGGGGTGGCGGAGCATTGGCAGTGGTGGTGGGGATAGGCCAATGATTGTGGTAGGGCTGTGGCTGTGGTGGGGGGTCAGTGGCTCTGGTGGGGCTCTCGTTGTGGCGCAGATGCAGTGATGGTGAGACAGTGGTGGTGGAGGGGCAGTGGTGTAGCGGTGGTGGGTCAGTGGGGTTGGTGGGACAGTGGTGTTGTGGTGGGTCAGTGGCTGTGGTGGGGCAGTGGTGGTGGTAGGTCAGTGGCTGTGGTGTGGCTATGGTGGGGTTGCGAAGCAGTGAGTGGTGGTGGTGGTGGGGCAGTTGCAGTGGTGCTGGTGGTGGGGCAGTGGCTGTGAAGGGGGTCTGTGGTGGTGGCGCATTTGCAGTGGTGGAGCGGTGGTGGTGGGGCAGTGGCTGTTGTGGGGGGTGAGTGGCTCTGTTGGGGTAGTGGCGGAGCAGTGGTTGTGGTGGGGGGTCAGTGGCTGTGATGGGGGTCAGTGGTTGTAGTGGGAGTCTTTGGCTGTGGTGGGGCTGTGGTTGTGGCGCGGTGGTGGGGCAGTGGCTGTAGTGGGGCAGTGTTGTTTTGGGGCAGTGGTGTGGTGGTGGGGCAGTGGTGATGGTGTGGTGGGTCAGTGGCAGTAGTGTGGTGGTGGTGGGGCAGTTGGCTGTGGTGGGGCAGTGGTGGTGTTGGGTCAGCGGCGGAGCAGTGGCTGTGGTGGTGTTGGGTCAGTGGCGGAGCAGTGGCTGTGGAGGGGCAGGGGTGAGTCAGTGGTGGTGGTGCGACAGTGGTGCGACAGTGGTGCTGGTGAGTCAGTGACGGAGCAGTGGTGGTGGTGTGGTAGTGGTGTGGTGGCAGTGGGTTAGTGGTGGTGAGGCAGTGGTTGTGGTGAGGTGGCGGAACAGTGGTGGTGGTGGGGCAGTGGTGTTGTGGTGGTGTAGGCAGTTGCAGTGGTGGTGGGTCAGTGGTGTTGTGGTGGTAGGTCAGTGGTGTTGTGGTGGTGGTGGGTCAGTGGCTGTGCAGGGCAGCGGGCGTGGTGGGACGGTTGTGGTGGGTCAGTGGTGTTGTGGTGGGTCAGTGGTGTTGTGGTGGGGCAGTGGTGGTGTGGCGGCAGAGGTGGTTGTAGGTCAGTGGCTGTGGTGGGGTTGCGGAGGAGTGGCTGTGATGGGAGTCACTGGCTGTGGTCGGACAGTGGCTGTGGTGGGGCAGTGGCTGTGGTGGGGCGGTTGCAGTGGTGGTGGTGTTGCTGTGGTGGCACATTTGCAGTGGTGGCGCGGTGGTGTGGAAGTGGTGTGGTGGGTCAGTGGCAGTAGTGTGGTGGAACAGTTGTGGAGGTGGTTGGGCGGCAGTGGTGTGATAGTGGTGGTGGAACAGTGGTATGGCGGTGGTAGTGGGGCAGTGGCTGTTGGGCAGTGGCTGTGGTGGTGGTCGGGCAGTAACTGTGGTGGGGCGGTTGCAGTGATGATGGTGTTGCAGTAGCTGTGGTGGGGCAGTGGTGGTGGTGTTGCTGCGGTGGGGCAGTGGTGGTGGCGCATTTGCAGTGGTGGCGCGGTGGTGTGGAAGTGGTGTGGTGGGTCAGTGGCAGTAGTGTGGTGGGGCAGTGGTGGTGGTGGGACGACAGTGGTGGAGGTGGTTGGGTGGCAGTGGTGTGGTGGTGGTGGAGCAGTGGCATGGCGGTGGTAGTGGAGCAGAGGCTGTGGGACAGTGGCTGTGGTGGTGGTCGGGCAGTGGCTGTGGTGGGGCGGTTGCAGTGGTGATGGTGTTGCAGTAGCTGTGGTGGGGCAGTGGTGGTGGTGTTGCTGTGGTGGGGCAGTGGTGGTGGTGTTGCTGTGGTGGGGCAGTGGTGGTGGTGTTGCTGTGGTGGTGTTGCTGTGGTGGGGCAGTGGTGGTGGTGAAGCATTGGCTGTGGTGAGTCAGTGGTGGTGGTGGGTCAGTGGCGGTGGTGGGTCAGTGGTGGTGGTGTTGCTGCGGCGGTGGTAGTGGTGGGGCAGTGGTGTGGCGGCAGTGGTGCGGCGGTGGTGATTTTGTGGTGGTGGTGGGTCAGTGGCAGTAGTGTGGTGGTGGTGGGGCAGTGGCTGTGGTGGGGCAGTGGTGAGGGGTGGTGGGGCAGTGGCGGAGCAGTGGTGGTGGTGGTTGGTGGGGCAGTGGCGGAGCAGTGGTGGTGGTGGGTCATTGGCTGTGTTGGGGCAGTGGTGTGGCGGCGGTGTGACGGCGGTGGTGGCGGGACAGTGGTGGGGCAGTGGTTGTGGTGGGTCAGTGGCGGAGCAGTGGTGGTGGTGGGTCAGTGGCGGAGCAGTGGTGGTGGTGTGGTAGTGGTGTGGTGATGGTGGCGGGGTGGTGGTGGGGCAGTGGCGGAGCAGCTGTGGTGATGGGACGGTGGTGGAGCGGCGGTGGTGTAGTGGGGCAGTGATGGTGCTGGGGCAGTGGTGGTGCTGGGGCAGTGGTGGTGCTGGGGCGGTGGTGGGGCAGTGGCTGTGGTGGGGCAGTGGCTGTGGTGGGGCATTGGTTGTGTGGCGGCAGTGGTGGTTGTAGGTAGGACAGTGGCTGTGGTGTGGCTGTGGTGGGGTTGCGGAGCAGTGACTGGTGGTGGTGGAACAGTTGCAGTGGTGTGGCGGCGGTGGGGCAGTGGTGTGACGGCGGTGGTGGCGGGACAGTGGTAGCGGAGCAGTGGTGGGGCAGTGGTTGTGGTGGGTCAGTGGCGGAGCAGTGGTGATGGTGTGGCAATGGCTGCGGTGGGTCTGTGGTGGTGGCGCATTTGCAGTGGTGGAGCGGTGGTGGTGGGTAAGTGGCTGTGGTGGTGGCGCGTTGGCGTGTAAGTGTTGTGGCAGTAGTGTGGTGGGGGTGGGACAGTGGTGGTGGTGGTTGGGCGGCAGTTGTGTGGTGGTGGTGGAGCAGTGGTATGGCAGTGGTGGAGGGGTAGTGGCTGTGTGGCAGTGGCTGTGGTGGGGCTGTGGTGGTGGTGGGGTAGTGGTGGTGGTGTTGCAGTGGCTGTGGTGGGGCAGTGGTGGTGGTGAAGCATTGGCTGTGGTGAGTCGGTGGTAGGTCAGTGGCAGTGGCGGGGCGGCGGTGGTGATGGTGTGGTGGCGGTGAGGTAGTGGCGGAGCAGTGGCTGTGGTGGGGGGTTAGTGGCTGTCGTGGGGCTGTGGTTGTGGCGCGGTGGTGGGGCAGTGGCGGAGCTGTGGCGGGGCAGTGGCGGAGCAGCTGTGGTGGAGCGGCGGTGGTGTAGTGGGGCTGTGATGGTGCTGGGGCAGTGATGGTGCTGGGGCTGTGGTGGTGCTGGGGCAGTGGTTGTGGTGGGTCAGTGGCGGAGCAGTGGTGGTGCTGTGGTAGTGGTGGCGGTGGGGCAGTGGCGGAGCAGCTGTGGGCAGTGGTGGTGCTGGGGCGGTGGTGGGGCAGTGGCTGTGGTGGGGCATTAGTTGTGTGGCGGCAGTGGTGGTTGTAGGTAGGACAGTGGCTGTGGTGTGGCTGTGGTGGGGTTGCGGAGCAGTGACTGGTGGTGGTGGAACAGTTGCAGTGGTGTAGCGGTGGTGGTGGCGGGGGGACAGTGGTAGCGGAGCAGTGGTGGGGCAGTGGCTGTGGTGGGTCAGTGACGGAGCAGTGGTGATGGTGTGGCAGTGGCTGTGGTGGGTCTGTGGTGGTGGCGCATTTGAAGTGGTGGAGCGGTGGTGGTGGGTCAGTGGCTGTGGTGGTGGCGCGATGGCGTGTAAGTGGTGTGGCAGTAGTGTGGTGGTGGTGGGACAGTGGTGGTGGTGGTGGTTGGGCGGCAGTTGTGTGGTGGTGGTGGAGTAGTGGTGTGGTGGTGGTGGAGCAGTGGTATGGCAGTGGTGGAGGGGTAGTGGCTGTGTGGCAGTGGCTGTGGTGGGGCAGTGGTGGGGCAGTGGTGGTGGTGAAGCATTGGCTGTGGTGAGTCAGAGGTGGTGGTAGGTCAGTGGCAGTGGCGGGGCAGCGGTGGTGATGGTGTGGCGGCGGTGAGGTAGTGGCGGAGCAGTGGCTGTGGTGGGGGGTCAGTGGCTGTCGTGGGGCTATGGTTGTGGCGCGGTGGTGGGGCAGTGGCGGAGCAGTGGTGGTGGCGGGGCAGTGGCGGAGCATTGGTGGTGGTGGGCAGTGGAGTAGAAGTGGCTGTGGTGGGGCGGTGGTGGAGCAGTGGCGGCGGTGGGGCAGCGGTGGTGGTGGCGGGACAGTGGTAGCGGAGCAGTAGTGGGGCTGTGGTGGTGGTGGGTAAGTGGCGGAGCAGTGGTGGTGGTGTGGTGGTGGGGTAGTGGTGGTGGGGATGTGGTGGTGGTGAGGTGGCGGATCAGTAGTGGTGGTGGTGGGGCAGTGGCGGAGCCGCTGTGGTGGTGGGGTGGTGGTGGTGAGTCAGTGACGGTGCAGTGGTGGTTGTAGTGGTGTGGTGTCGGTGGGTTAGTGGTGGTGAGGTTGTGGTGGGGTGGCGGAGCAGTGGAGTTGGTGGGGCAGTTGCGGAGCAGTGGTGGTAGGGCTGTGGCGGCAGTGGTGTGGCTGTGGTGGGGCAGTGGCTCTGGTGGGGCTGTCGTTGTGGCTCAGTTGCAGTGATGGTGAGACAGTGGGGGTGGGTCAGTGGTTTTGTGGTGGTGGGGGCAGTTGCAGTGGTAGTGGGTCAGTGGGGTTGGTAGGGCAGCTGTGGTGGTGGCGGGACAGTGATAGCGGAGCATTGGTGGGGCTGTGGTTGTGGTGGGTAAGTGGCGGAGCAGTGGTGGGGTTGTGGTGGGTAAGTGGCGGAGCAGTGGTGGTGTTGGGTCATTGGCGGAGCAGTGGCTATGGTGGGGCAGTGGTGGTGTTGGGTCAGTGGCGGAGCAGTGGCTGTGGTGGGTCAGGAGTGAGTCAGTGGTGGTGGTGGGGCGGTGGTGTGACAGTGGTGCTGGTGAGTCAATGACGGAGCAGTGGTGGTGGTGTGGTGGCGGTGGGTTAGTGGTGGTGGGTTAGTGGTGGTGAGGCAGTGGTTGTGGTGGGGTGGCGGAGCAGTGGTGGTGGTGGGGCAGTGGTTATGGTAGGGCAGGGGCAGTGGTGTGGCGGTGTGGGGGTCAGTGGCTCTGGTGGGGCTGTGGTTGTGGAGCAGTTGCAGTGGTGGTGGGTCAGTGGTGGTGTGGTTGTGGTGAGGCAGTGGTTGTGGTGGGACAGTGGTGGTGGGGGGGCAGGGGTTGTGGTGGGTCAGTGGTGTTGTGGCGGGGCAGTGGTGGTGTGGCGGGGCAGAGGTGGTGGTAGGTCAGTGGCTGTGGTGGGGTTGCGGAGGAGTGGCTGTGATGGGGGTCATTGGCTGTGGTGGGGCAGTGGATGTGGTGGGGCGGTTGCAGTGGTGGTGGTGTTGCAGTAGCTGTGGTGGAGCAGTGGTGGTGGTGGGGGGTCAGTGGTGTTGTGGTGGTGGTGGGTCAGTGGTTGTGGTGGGACAGTGGTTGTGGTGGGACAGTGGTGGTGGGGGGGCAGTGGTTGTGGTGGGGTGGTGGGTCAGTGGTGTTGTGGTGGGGCAGTGGTGGTGTGGCGGCAGAGGTGGTGGTAGGTCAGTGGCTGTGGTGTGGCTGTGGTGGGGTTGCGGAGGAGTGGCTGTGATGGGAGTCACTGGCTGTGGTGGGGCAGTGGCTGTGGTGGGGCAGTGGCTGTGGTGGGGCGGTTGCAGTGGTGGTGGTGTTGCAGTAGCTGTGGTGGGGCAGTGGTGGTGGTGTTGCTGTGGTGGCACATTTGCAGTGGTGGCGCGGTGGTGTGGAAGTGGTGCGGTGGGTCAGTGGCAGTAGTGTGGTGGGGTAGTAGTGGTGGTGGGACAGTGGTGGAGGTGGTTGGGCGGCAGTGGTATGGCGGTAGTAGTGGGGCAGTGGCTGTGGGGCAGTGTCTGTGGTGGTGGTCGGGCAGTGGATGTGGTGGGGCGGTTGCAGTGGTGGTGGTGTTGCAGTAGCTGTGGTGGCGCTTTTGCAGTGGTGGCGCTTTTGCAGTGGTGGCGCGGTGGTGTGGAAGTGGTGTGGTGGGTCAGTGGCGGTAGTGTGGTGGGGCAGTGGTGGTGGTGGGACAGTGGTGGAGGTGGTTGGGCGGCAGTGGTGTGGTGGTGGTGGTGGAGCAGTGGTATGGCGGTGGTAGTGGGGCTGTGGGACAGTGGCTGTGGTGATGGTCGGGCAGTGGCTGGTGGGGCGGTTGCAGTGGTGGGGCGGTTGCAATGGTGATGGTGTTGCAGTAGCTGTGGTGGGGCAGTGGTGGTGGTGGTGGGTCAGTGGCAGTAGTGTGGTGGTGGTGGGGCAGTGGCTGTGGTGGGGCAGTGGTGGTGGTGTTGCTGTGGTGGGGCAGTGGTGGTGGTGAAGCATTGGCTCTGGTGAGTCAGTGGTGGTGGTGGGTCAGTGGCGGTGGTGGGACAGCGGTGGTGATGGTGTTGCTGCGGCGGTGTTGGCAGTGGTGTGGCGGCAGTGGTGCGGCGGTGGTGATTTTGTGGTGGTGGTGGGTCTGTCGCAGTAGTGTGGTGGTGGTGGGGCAGTGGTGGAGGTGGTGGGGCGGCAGTGGTGTGGCGGCGGGGCAGTGGCGGAGCAGTGGTGGTGGTGGGTCAGAGGCAGACCAGTGGTGGTGGTGGTTGGTGGGGCAGTGGCGGAGCAGTGGTGGTGGTGGGGGGTCATTGGCTGTGTTGGGGCAATGGTGTGGCGGCGGGACAGTGGTAGCTGAGCAGTGGTGGGGACATTGGTTGTGGTCGGTCAGTGGCGGAGCAGTGGTGGTGGTGTGGCAGTGGTAGTGGTGTGGTGATGGTGGGGTAGTGGTGGTGGGTATGTGGTGGTGCTGGGGCAGTGGCGGAGCAGCTGTGGTGATGGGACGGTGGTGGGGCAGTGGCTGTGGTGGAGCGGCGGTGGTGGAGCGGCGGTGGTGTAGTGGGGCAGTGGCTGTGGTGGGGCATTGGTTGTGTGGCGGCAGTGGTGGTTATAGGTAGGACAGTGGCTGTGGTGTGGCTGTGGTGGGGTTGCGGAGCAGTGACTGGTGGTGGTGGAACAGTTGCAGTGGTGTGGCGGCGGTGGGGCAGTGGTGTGACGGCGGTGGTGGCGGAGCAGTGGTAGCGGAGCAGTGGTGGGGCAGTGGTTGTGGTGGGTCAGTGGCGGAGCAGTGGTGGTGGTGTGGCAGTGGCTGTGGTGGGTCTGTGGTGGTGGCGCATTTGCAGTGGTGGAGCGGTGGTGGTGGGTCAGTGGCTGTAGGGGGGGTCAGTGGCTGTGGTGGTGGCGCGGTGGCGTGTAAGTGGTGTGGCAGTAGTGTGGTGGTGGTGGTGGGGCAGTGGGTAGTGGTGGTGGTGGGGCAGTGGTGGTGGTGTTGCAGTGGCTGTGGTGGGGCAGTGGTGGTGGTGAAGCATTGGCTGTGGTGAGTCAGTGGTGGTGGTAGGTCAGTGGCAGTGGTGGGCGCAGCGGTGGTGATGGTGTGGCGGCGATGGGGTAGTGGCGGAGCAGTGGCTGTGGTGGGGGGTCAGTGGCTGTCGTGGGGCTGTGGTTGTGGCGCGGTGGTGGGGCAGTGGTGGTGGCGGGGCAGTGGCGGAGCATTGGTGGTGGTGGGGCAGTGGAGTAGAAGTGGCGGTGGTGGGGCGGTGGTGGAGCAGTGGCGGCGGTGGGGCAGCGGTGGTGGTGGCGGGACAGTGGTAGCGGAGCAGTAGTGGGGCTGTGGTTGTGGTGGGTAAGTGGCGGAGCAGTGGTGGTGGTGGGGTGGTGGTGGTGGGGATGTGATGGTGGTGAGGTGGTGGTGGTGGGGCAGTGACGGTGCAGTGGTGGTGTGGTGTCGGTGGGTTAGTGGTGGTGAGGTTGTGATGGGGTGGGGTGGCGGAGCAGTGGCGTTGGTGGGGCAGTGGTGGTGGGGGTGGGCCAGTGATTGTGGTAGGGCTGTGGCGGCAGTGGTGTGGCTGTGGTGGGGCAGTGGCTGTCGTTGTGGCGCAGTTGCAGTGATGGTGAGACAGTGGGGGTGGTGGGGCAGTGGTGTAGTGGTGGTGGGGGGTCAGTGGTTTTGTGGTGGTGGGGGCAGTTGCAGTGGTAGTGGGGCAGTGGGGTTGGTGGGGCAGTGGGGTTGGTGGGACAGTGGTGTTGTGGTGGGTCAGTGGCTGTGGTGGGGCAGTGGTGGTGTGGCGGCAGTGGTGGTGGTAGGTCAGTGGCTGTGGTGTGGCTATGGTGGGGTTGCGAAGCAGTGAGTGGTGGTGGTGGGGCAGTGGCTTTGAAGGGGGTCAGTGGTCTGTGGTGGTGGCGCATTTGCAGTGGTGGAGCGGTGGTGGTGGGGCAGTGGCTGTTGTGGGGGGGGTGAGTGGCTCTATTGGGGTAGTTTGCATCAAAGTTAATCATTTGGACGAAGTGTGAAATAAATAAGGAAATGAAAACTGAGCGGACTACAGAAACAATTTGGATAGAATTAATCGACGGTAAGGAAAAATAATCACATGAGTAATATATAGACCTCCCAATCTTGATAGAGTTAATGAGCGACATATCTGGGATGAAATGCGCAGGGCTTCCATGCACAACAAAGTCTGTATAGTGGGCGACTTTAACCTTGGCCAAATAGATTGGACCGACCGTACGGGTAACTCGGAATCGGAGGATTTTCTCGAAACGATCCAGGACTGTTTCCTAAGTCAACATATAACCGAACCCACCCGGGGTAATAATATACTCGATTTAGTTCTGTCGAACAGAGAAAACCTCATTAGCAATGTCGAGGTAGGGAACGAGCTTGCAAACAGTGATCACAAAGAAATTAGATTCCAGTTAGATTTTCAGGGCAGACGTAAGGAAAATTCCACTAAAGTCCCAGATTTCAGAAGGGCAAACTTTGACAGTTTGAAGAGGCAGCTGAGGTAGGGGGTGTCATGCTTGGGGGTGAGCTACATGACCTCACATGAGGTGACCTCACTCAATGCACCCACAGAGGGCGACCTCGCCATACCAGGAGACCCGACGGTCGAGACCGACCTGATAACGAGATCCGAGATTGCCGAGTTCCACAACAATTTAAATAACGAGTTAGTTAGTGCACAAAGGCAGAACATACCATATAAAAAACTCAGATCAGACAACAATGACCCTAAATGGATTAATAATTATTTAAAGAACATCATTGGCCAAAGGAAGGCTATAGGTAGAAGGATAAATCGTGGTGAAATTTCCCTCCGGGATTATTATAAGGTATTGGCGAGTAGGGTTAAAACCGAGATAAGGAAAGCTGAGAGGAATAATGAGGAAAGGATAGCAAGGGAGGCGAAGACAAACCCCCAAAGGATTCTACCAAATGTATCAAACTAAAACACGAGAAAAGATCGGACCAATACGGTCGGATACCGGCGAGCTAACCGATAACGATGCAGAAATGAGCAATAATCTGAATAAATATTTTTCAACAGTTTTCACCACCGAAAATTTAAACATGATACCGGAGGCACCGACTCTATTCAGAGATAGTGAAGAAAACAAATTAAGTGAGATAATAGTGACTAGTAACGATGTTAGTAAGCAAATAGACAAACTAAAGCCTAATAAGTCACCTGGTCCCGATGAGATATTTGCCAGAGTATTAAAGGAATGTGAGGAAGAACTTTGTATGCCCTTAGCAAAGTTGTTTAACATGTCCTTAAAGACAGGTGTAGTACCAGAATCCTGGAGGATAGCGAATGTAATACCGATTTTCAAGAAGGGGGATAGATCACTATCCTCTAACAACCGCCCAATCAGTCAAACATCAATAGTAGGCAAATTACTGGAAGCAATCATTTCAAACTCTCTTCGAAATCACCTGGAGAAGCACCGATTGATCAACGATTCCCAGCATGGCTTCACAAGCGGGCATTCATGTCTAACTAATCTATTAATATTCTTTTCATCAATTTTCGAATCGGTGGACGAGGGGCACAATTATGATGTGGTATATCTCGACTTTAGCAAAGCCTTCGATAGAGTCCCCCACGAAAGACTAATTAGAAAGGTAGAAGCACATGGCATCAAAGGTAATATCCTTAAATAGGTTAGGGCGTGGTTACAGGACAGGAAACAGCGAGTGAGCATTAACGGCACCAAATCCCATTGGAGCAACGTCGCTAGTGGAGTTCCCCAAGGCTCAGTACTTGGACCATTATTATTTATTATATACATAAACGACATAGATATCGGCATAGACAGCAACATAAGGAAATTTGCCGACGACACTAAAATAGGACGTGTTATTAAATCTGACGAGGACTCCGCAAAACTACAGGAAGATCTAAACAAATTTTTCGAATGGTCTGAAAAATGGCAGATGAAATTCAACGTGGACAAATGTAAAGTACTCAGTATAGGAGATGTAAACAGGGAAACCAGATGAACAACGATGCCCTAGAGAAATCCGACTGCGAGAGAGATTTAGGAGTAATGATAAGTAGGAACCTTAAGCCAAGTAAACAATGTGTTTTTCCTTGTAACAAAGCTAATAAAGTACTTGGGTTCTTACACAAAGGTGTGTTAGTTACAAGACTAGTTACTGTATCTTGCGCTTGTGAGACCACACCTGGATTGTGCAGTTCAGTTCTGGTCACCGTATTACAGAATGGATATAGAATCCTTGGAAAGAATTAAGAGGAGAAGGACAAGACTAATCCCGGGCATTAGGAACCTTGAGTATAGAGGCAGGTTAAAGCATCTTATTTGCACTCCCTCGAGAGACATAGAGTGAGGGGCGACCTGATAGAGGTGTATAAATGGAAGTCAGAGCTAAACAAAGGGGACATTACAAAGGTACTCAAACTATCCAACCAGGAGCAAACTCGTAACAATGGTTTTAAATTAGACAAATTTAGATTTAGGCGCGAAATAGGTAAACACTGGTTTGGAAACAGAGTAGTGGATGAATGGAACAAGTTACCAAATATCATCATTAACTCGAATACGCTGAATAGCTTCAAACATAGGTTGGATGCTTATAATTATGTGCAATAGGGGTTGGGTGTAAACGGGACTGCCCAGTATGGGCCAATAGGCCCGCTGCAGTTTCCACCATTCTTATGTTCTTTTGTTCTTATGTTTAGTGGCTTGAGGTGGACGAAGGGCGAGAGGAGAGAGGTGAGTCTTGTCTTGCCAATGTTGTGTGTTTAAGGTTAGTCAAACAAGGGTGGTGGTATCAGGAAAGTGACTGTGGTACTGCCGGAAAAGTAGTTGTGGTGGTGCTACTGGGAAAGTGATTGTGGTGGTGCTACTTGGAAATGATTGTGGTGGTGCTAACGAGAAAATGATTGTGGTGGTGTTACCGGAAAAGTGATTGCGGTGGTACTGTCAGAAAAGTGTTTGTGGTGGTGCTACTGGGAAAATGATTATGGTGTTCCTGAGGAAGTGATTGCGGTGGTGCTACTGAGGAAGTGATTGTGGTGGTGTTACTGAGGGAGTGATTGCGGTGGTGCTACTGAGGGAGTGATTGTGGTGGTGCTACTGAGGAAGTGGTGGTGCTACTGAGGAAGTGATTGTGTGGTGCTACTGAGGAAGTGATTGTGGTGGTGCTACTGAGGAAGTGATGGTGGTGGTGCTACTGAGGGAGTGATTGCAATGGTGCTACTGAATGATTGTAATGGTGCTACTGAGGGAGTGATTGTAATGATGCCACTGAGAGAAGGATTGTGGTGAGGAACATTTATTCCATTATATAACTCTCCAAGTATTATTACATATAATATACTTTTCCTGCCAACTTAACAGTTTATAGTTAATATAAATTTGACTAATTCACCATATATATAAATTACTAATTAAACAGGTGATATAAATTAATAATCTAAAACGACTTGGGGGTGGGGTAAGTGTGGACCCTTTACCTGTCAGACTTTGGGATACTTATGTGAGCAAAGTAACTCGCAGCCGTAGTGAATATTTTCTTATATTTCAATTCCAATATATACAAATCCATCTTCACAGTGCAATTAGATTAGTATTAACCCGAAAAGAAATGATACAAAGTAATAATTATTAACAAAACTGCCGATTATTCATTCTTACAAGGTAAACTAAAATTGACGTAAATCAACTGTTAGGTATGAAAAACTAAGGCAAAATATCCAACCAAATAATACGAATATTATATAATTATTCTTTGATATATTATCTTCTTTAAATAATTATCTATCCGTGTTTTTTGTATAGTATGTTCTGCCTTTGTGTATTAAGTAACTCATTTAAATTGTTGTGGAACTTGTCAACCTCAGATCTCGTGATGTCACCAGGTAAAGTGAGGTCGCCCTCTGGGTACATTGTGTGAGGTCATATATTTCACTGGTTGAGTCCTATTTGTTAGAGAGATCTCAGTGTGTGATGATTGGTGGAACCATTGCAGATCCTGTCCCTTTGCAGTTTGGAGTCCCACAGACATCAGTTTTGGGACCACTTGTGTTTACAGTCTACACCAGTAGTCTTGCATCTATGCCGATGATAATGAAATCTTTAATGTCTGATACGTATTAAGATTTGGATGGCTTGGAGAAAACTTGGACTGAATAATCGCAGAACCGAGATTATCGTCATCCAGGGAAATATGAAGGGAGAAGACACAGATGATTGGGCTCCTTTATACAGTACTTTGGGGAAATGTAATTCAGTCCTGTTGATTCTGTGCATAATCTTGGAGAGTAATGTGAATCAAAAATTAATATTAAATAGCATATAAATTCAGTAGTTGCAATTTTCATATTCAAATTCTATAGGACAGCTCAGTATGTTGTTAATCACTTATTTGGATTGACAATGTATTGTGAGTACAGTATTATATTTTTCGAGTATTTTAGCCGATAAAAGTACCAATAATATTACGGTAGTTGCTCAAAGTGGAGAAGGGTTTGAAAGAGGGAAAATGTGGAGTAAAATACTAAAAAGAACAATAAACGAACCTTTGAAAACCTGACCTGACCTAACCTATAAAAATCCTAAAACTATAAAGCACGTACAGCACCTTATTATTGTTGTTGTTTAATGTGTTGAAGTTTTCCGTGTTCAGGTGGGGAGGGGATCTATGAACTTGAAAGTGATTTTTAACCTTTCTATAGATTAAGGAAGGTTAGGTCAGGTTTTCAAAGGTTTGTTATTTTTAGTATCTTACCCCACATTCTCCATCTACTTCAAAGCCCTGTCCACTTGTTGGGAATTGGTGATGTCTTATACAGTACTGTACTGTAAGTGGGAAACACTGGAGCACCTTAGCTTTTGTGTTTATTCAAGACATTGTCAGGTCATGAGACCCAACTGTGGGTGACCTGACATTGCATCAGAAGGTCAGTATTTTGAGACCACTCATCGTCCACCCTACCTCCACCTGACATTGCATCATGTCTGTTCAGTAACAGGAGACCCCCACAGCTCAGTGTGACTGGGAAATACCCGTCGTCGTTGTAACACCGTATCAAAGATTTGTAGTTTTTTAATTATATTTATTTAACTAAGCTTTTAGATAAACAATTCGGGATTATTCTAGTAAAGAAATGGAATTTCTAACTTAAGAAGAACTGCTTATACGGACTCCGGTAGTTTAGACTCCCGGAAATCTTTCCCCAGCACCCAGAAACATTCTGTGTTGTTTAGTCTCTGGGAAACTTTTCCCGGTAACCGAAAAAAAGAAATCCGAGGACAAGGGATTTTTCTGTGTTTGAGAAAGTCGTTTGGACACCGGCAAATATCTCGTCCCCGGAAGTTGCTTCCATCAAAGAAAGTTTATTTATTTATTTAATTTTTGCATAATATGCAGAACCCCCGACTGAAATTAGATTAGGTTAAATAAGTTTCTTTGGTAAGGTTAGGTTGTGTTGGGTCCTGTTCATTTTTGTTTCCATTTTTTGTGTTCAATATCATGCAAATAGTATCTCCTCCAAAAATTTGGGTTCAATTCCATGAGTTTTTTTTTGTTCTGGTGCTAACGGTCTCCTTCACCTTTACTCATTATAATGTTTTACAGTGTTGTGTGTTATTGGTTACATTTCCAGGAAGCTTGAAGGACCAGCAACACATCTCGGTATGACCAGTACAGACTCAACTGTACACACTGTCCAGTAGGGTGTGTCAACATGTTAAAAATCAAATTTGGTAGTCAAAATATTGTGCCTCTTTATGTCTAAACTTGAGATTAGCAAACAAAAATGAATTGAAATAACCCTCACCTACATCAATTATACCTTAAAGTTTCAAATATCAGTATTTCAACAAATTAATGAGACTTGATTAGAATTATTCACTTGATATTAACTAATCTCATGTAAGCATATGGATTATGGAGTATTTGATGGTTCTATAGCTTGTGTACAATATGCATGTCAGAACATGAACAGGCTCTCCGTGTGGGACAGTTTAATTCTTGTTTTGACTTGTACCAAGCGTGAGGATAAGGCGCCCGGCTCACTCTCCTTCTAGATATCATAGACGGTGGTTTGCTCTCATTGCACTTGCACCTACTCTACCAGACGAATTCTACATTTTAATTATTGTAAGTAGGGCATATTGATTGTCGCAGTTACTTATATCATTGTATAAAACATTATGTTCTAAGAAATTATTATGTTATTTCTGTTACAGCATTTTTGATAAACAAATTGATATTTTTTGAAACAACAATTGAATTATGAAACATTTTTCTATTTGTCAGATAGTGTGAAGATGTCAAAATTGAAGACAAGAAGTCAGTTGTCAACCCACTTGGTAAAGGGAAGGAGCTTCCTGTATCAGAACTTCCAACAGTGAGAGACATGCTAAGATTAGGGTTACTCCTTCGAGAAAAAAATGCAAAGGACAGAAGGAACTATACAGATAAAGAACTCATAAATGACATGATAGTCCCTCTTCTGCATCAATGGACAAAAGCTAATGCACTATTCAAACCACCTGTGATTAATCAGTGTCGAACTAACGAAATTATGGCACAAAGCAGTTGAAACATCACTTGGTAAAGGAAACTTGGCCAGGAAAAATGAATTTCTGCACACACTTGATACTCTGTTTGACCTGCAAGTGCTCCATACAATTATGTTCTGAATCCAACTGTTCTCACTCAGGTAAGAGAGAAAATAATTCCCACATTGATTGTGGTTGTCCTCGTGAAAAGAAGATCCCTGTTTTAGAGCTTGAATTTATAAAGGCACAGAGGACAAAGGCAGAAGGCCAAGGAAGTATGCAAATGGGTTCAATAGATTATTCAGAAACAAAGAAGCAGATTGCTAATGCCAAGAAGAGAGAACAAATCCGAGAGAGGGAACAAAAGAAGAAAATGAAGAGTGAAGAAGCCATCCAAAGAGAGGAAGAGCTGTGTCAAGATGTTTATCACTTCTTTGATAGTTCTTCTGATGAACAGGAAGCAACATCAGATGATAGTTCCAAAGAGCCATCTGAACCTTTACCAAAGAAAATGAAATACAACACAAGAAATATTTCAAACATTGCTTTAGCTAGTATTCGCCACCATGCTGAACTTCGTGAGGCTGCAGAAATTGCAACTGCCGCGAGGATGTATCTTTGGTGATAGATCATAATAAAATTAGAAGAGCACAAGAAAAAATAATGAAGGAAATATCTGGTGAGCATGAAAAAGATTTAAGCGAGGGAGGGCTCTCCTGTCTTTTGCTTGATGGAAGAATAGATGACACAAAAGTTTTGCTAGAAGTAGAGGGAGTGAACAGAAAGTTTCCAGGTCTCATCAAAGAAGAACACTACTCTGTCTGTTCTGAGCCTGGTGGTCGGTTTTTGTTTCACTTTGCTCCCGAAACTGAAGTAGAAGGGAAGAAACATGCAGAGGTCATTGCTGATCATATTTTATGTTGGGTTCAGGAGAGAGGACTTGGCAGTTCACTGCAGGCTGTTGGTGGAGATTCAACTGCAGTGAACACCGGATGGCAGGGGGGTGTAATGACGCATTTAGAGAAAAAACTAGGAAGAAGACTTGTTTGGATTGTATGTGATTTACATACAGGCGAGCTACCTCTTCGTCATCTCATCCAGGAACTTGATGGTCCTACAAAGAGCAACAACAAGTGGTCAGGTCCCCTTGGCATCATGCTGGATGAAGCAACACAACTAGAAATAAATACAACCTTTCCAAAGGTCGAAGTTGGCCCTCCCCTTCCGGCGTTGTCTGAAGGAGTCATCAAAGATCTCGGCACAGATCAATCCTATGCTTATCGTATTGCCCAAGCAATAAGATCATTGGCTCTCTTGGAGATTGGACCTGTCAGTCACAGCTGTTGGTTAACTACAGCTCTTCGTTTCTGCAGGATTTGGATTTCCAAACACGAATTGAAGGGCAAAGTGCTGAAGAATTTGAGGTTAATTGTTGAATTTATTATTGGAGTTTAGTGTGAAACTTAATCCTATGTGGGTGGATCACCTTTTGTTTCAATTGCAGCTAGTAAGAACAGAGGAAGGTAGTGAGGGACATCGTGTTACCTGTGGCAAGAAGGTCCGCTTGGTATGCTCGATCAGAAGCAGTTTTGCAAGCAATGCTTTGCAGTCAATGTACCAATCTCCGAACCGAGGCTGTAGAAGTCATTCTAAAGATTAGAGGAACGCTAATAGATGACGACCAGTTGGGAGACTGTTCGTTTCATTCAAGAAAAGTTCCCCCAATAAACGTCAATGCCACCAAATTGTCAGAATTGGTTGACTTGAGTTTGGAAGTCTTAGAGCCACCATTGACAACTAGCCAAGAATTGAGAAACCTTAAAGAGACTCCAATGCAGGTGCCGAAGTGTGGAGAGATGTGTGAAAATGGTCACAGAAGCAGCGGGCCATGTTTACAGCCACTAGAGGCGAGAAGGTTACATCAAAGCACAAATAGCAAGCAGACTACTGATGACAAGAAACCAAAGCAAAGAGAGTATGAAGGCATTGGTTACTTTCAAATAGACTACGGATAATAAAATAGAATAATTTGAAACAGTAACATGTGTGCAAACGCTGGTTATGTTATAAATTCACAAATATGTACATTTAAAAATCCATTTGATGTAGGTAGGACTTATTATAAAAAAAAAATTATGCCAGAATATTGTTTTGCATGCTTAAAGACTACAATAAATTGCTACCAAATTACTCGATTTTCAATTTAGCCAGTTCACCCCCTAAATTGACACACCCTACCTGAGTGTCCAGACCCATATATTATGACGGCACCAATGACAACTGATGAAACACAGCTGACCTGTGGGAGGTGAGTAACTGTTATTTCACATGTGTATAAGCCTATTCTAATACAGTACAGTACTTGCTGTTAACGCTCATAGGAGCGTTATTGGTTTGACGCTGGAGAAATAAACCCTCGACGTTGACAGGTACCACATAATTCGGTCAAAGAACAATTCTCATATAACAAATGCTGTTATCTCGGGATACATAGTATGAATAATACAACCTATGTACAGTACATAGCCTGTTAACATCTTAAATATAACTCGCGTTTTATAACTGTTGATACATCAGATCAAATTACAGTACATAAATATACTTATTAAAGTTATTTAGAGTTTCTTGGCAGATTCTAATACTTCACGATCGCTCACGTCTTAGGGTCTAGTGGTCCGAACCGACGTGTCGTCTGTCCCGTAGAAATCGGTGGACTACCCTCGAGGGCCATCCGTTTCGTATTGAAGCACCTCGGCTAATTCGTCGTCAACACTATATCCGTTCTCTTCTAGTTTATCTTACTGTGGCGGTAACACTTGTGTTTTTTTACACGTGTATTCCTTTGAGACTGTTTTTATCTAATGGCCACCCAATAGAGGTGGCTATGCCAAGGGATGGAGACCAGTGGGTTATGTAAGATCCCTGCATTGTTCTTGATAATTTTGTCAAGGTTTCTTTTGTAGTCCAGTACTGTTCTTGATTCCATAGGTCTACCAGTCTGTGTAAAGTAGTATTTCCTTATATTTGTTCAACATGAGAACTTGGCCAGCTTGTAGTGGATGTGAGACTTTATCAAGTGCCCTAGAGAAATGCACATACATCCATGGTCCAAAAGTTTGTTGAACCCCAAATAAAATGAAACCGCACACCCGCATCAAACGAGAGACAGTCGAGTCAGAAACTCGTTCCTTTTGACTGACCGTACAACACATCCACTGGTAGACCTTGGTCCATGTGGTCTGTTAAAAATTCAATGAAAATGACTTAAGTTTGTCAGCAGAATATTCTATCCATGAAATCATGTTGTGATGCATTGATTAAATTGTACTCAGTTGGATGATGAGGGTGTCTACTGGTCTGGAAATGGCAAACAATTTTAACGGAGGCTGGAAAAAGTGGGAAATTTTATGTGAATTGAGTGCAACTTCAAAATATTGTTATTTTGACAGTAATCAATGCTGTACTGTACTGTATAATAGGTAAATAATTTAATTTTTAGATGCAAATTCCAGTAAGTGAATTGTTTGTATACCTATAGTATCATATTTTATGTTAGTGATCAAATAACAAAATATTACACGTCACAGCTACTGATTCTGCAATGAGTATTGTCATAGATGAATTGTTGTTTGTTATTTAAGTGGATGAGAAGTGTGATTTTTCAGTTGTCACTGCTAATGACATGGTTACCCTTCTGTGCCACCACAGTTGGAACCCCCGATTACATCAACTTTCCCCCGTGCTATCTGGATTTTGGTCGGGGATACTTGTGTCCGGTGCTGGACCCCAGGCCGGTTTTCAAGAGGATCTAGATTAAGCGAGTCCGGGCTAGAGGGAGTTTACTGTACTATAATGAAAGCATCTTTATTCCTTCAGTATGAAATCAACCCTGAAGATGTCAAATATTTTCTGATTTAATAAGTGATATTTTCTCAACCATGTCGTACAACCTTCATCATGACTATGTGGTTATCATCGTACTCCGGGACAATACGATATTAACTTCTCTGTACCAGTATTTTGGGACAACACTTAAGTTCTTTAGGGAAATTGGGACTCAAACAGACTGTCAGGTTCAGGAGAGGTCAAAAGAATGGCTCTTAAGATAAAAGTGAATACTAAATGTAGGAGGATGCACCTAGGTCACGTGTCCCAACCGGACGAAGAAACGTCATTAACGGAGACCAAAATACCGTACGAGAAGGACCCGGGAGTGTATGCGACACGTAGATGGTCTGTCCCTCGTAACGCTTTTCGAGTATTAGGTGCTTCCCGTCCGAAGTACCGTGACCCCGTTTGGTCCCTCCCCTCCACCTGTACTTCCCCACCTCCTCCTGTACTTCCCCACCTCCACTCCCCCCCACCTCTACTCCCCCCACCTCCACTCCCCTCCACCTCCACTCCCCTCCACCTCCACTCTCCCCCACCTCCACTCCCCCCCACCTCCACTCCCCCCACCTCCCCCACCTCCCTCCCCCTACCTCCACCCCCCTCCACTCCCCCTCCCTTCTCACCCTCCCTCCCCTCCCTCCCCTCCCTCCCTCACCTGCACTCCCCTACTTGCACTCTCCCCCCTCCTCTCCCCCACCTCCACCGACGGAGGGCTGCAGTTCACAAGCCGGGACTTTGCTGCGTTCATCGAGCGACGGGGAGTCCGGCAGGTGTTGTCACCGTCCCATTACCCGCAGTCCAACGGCCACGCCGAGGCTGTTGTCAAATCCCTGAAGCACCTCATCCTCAAAGTGGCCACTTCTGGGAATATCCTCAACTGCGAGGCCTTCGACCGGGGTCTCTTCGAACTCCGCAACAACCCAGCTACACCGGATGCTCCCCTGCCCAGGTCTTGTATCCCTGCTCACGCTCAGTCCTTCTCCAAGGAGTGGCAGGTTAAGACAGAGGATTGCGGCCGCCGAACGAGTTCGTGACGTCGTCGCCCGCTAATACTACCACGCCCGTTCTCTCCCCCAGTTGAGTGTCGGCACCCAAGTCCGTGTTCAGGACCTTATCTCCCTACGTTAGGACAAAGTGGGCGTAGTCATGGGTCTCGGTAGATCACGGGACTACCAGGTGCTGTTACCCAGTGGTCGCGTGTGGTGGAGGTAACCGCCGTTTTCTCCGCCCCGTAACAACGCCTTCTGCTGACC